>NC_056567.1:22079147-22153867 GCF_013358625.1 Macadamia integrifolia | reverse complement strand
CCCTCTCTCTCTCTCTCTCTCTCTCTCTCTCTCTCTCTCTCTCTCTCTATCTCTTAGAATAATTTAAGAAAGGGAAAATACCCTAACATTCCTAAAGGACCCCACAGGACAAGAAAGGAGTAGAAAACTCCATATGGAACAGTCCAATATTGCTTCTAATAAGATGTGTTTGAGAGATGATGAGAGCTAAGATTCTCTAGGCCATATGTATGGCCGGTGCATGCCCTTCTTGTCTTGTGGACATCCCCACGCCTGCTAGCTCCTGTTTATTAGGGCCCACAGTACTCCAAACTGTTACTGAGGACAACCCAATCATTGACCAACACGTGGCTCATTATATGGTAGCAAATTAAAGGCTCAACAAGTGGCCTAACAATATGACCCATTGGAAGAAAAAGACTACTTGTGGATATATTGATCAGTAGTACTCAAGCCCATGATTATATTCATAGATAATCACCATTGTTAGGTCACTTGCATTATTTCAAATCCATTTTGTAGGTATCATTCATGGACTGCAATCATAGTCTATAGGCGTGGGTGTCCCACGTGGTAATTGCATGATCACAATGGCCCATGACTGAAATCAATGGTTGGGATTGTTGGACCATGTGTATCTGCTAAAACATTTATGTTAGGCTTATACACACCAGATCACCTAACCCTAGCATGTAAAACATAATAGATGAGTCACTGGGAGGAATATTATAATAGGTGGAAGAATCCTTTCACATTCCTTCATAGATATGATATATCTTTTAAAATGGAAATGAAAAAACAAATGGAGTCTGAGATATTTGTCCAACTTTGTTTAGGGTGCAATGTGGTCAGCCTCTGATGAGTATTGTTGGCGTGGATTTGATTCTTTGGTCCCCTCCCTATCCCCCTCTTCCTATCAATTAAGGCTCCTACACATGAGAGAGAGAGAGAGAGCCCTCGTCTTCACATGTATGATAATTGACTTCCCTTCACCAAGTCCTCTTTGCTAGCTGAATATGGGAGATGGGTTTTTCTCTCTGCTAGCCAAACTGGAATCTGAAGGACAGATGGTGGTAGTGGTCATGGTGGGTGGCTGAGGCACAGAGAGTGGTGGTGGTGGTGGTGGTGGGTAGGGCCGAGACACAACCTCAAGATTTGACTGACATCTCACCTATTTTTTGTTCCCAAAGGACTAAGACCCACCTTTCCTTTTTTCTTTCTCACATTATGGATACAATTTCTGGCTCCATAAGATTCTTTAACATTATAGGTAAATCTTTCAGTACTATATCAGTACACATGTAGATCACATGCAAGCACTTTGGACCCACTAAAATAGTATCCTCCACTATTAACCAGAACTGAGCTGTTAAGAATATCTTTCTTTACCTTGAGACCCCTTTGATCGGGGTTGTGAGTTTTTCTTGGTTCATGAGAGGTGGAAAAGACTAGATTAAATGATATGGAAATGGGAGTGTGGGACATGATATTTGAACATTTATCTTAGTCTATTAATTTTTTTATGATTTCTTGTCTAAGAATCAATTCCATTAAAAATACTGAGAAGTAATTAAACTAAGTAAAGTTGGATTTGCAGAGAGGAGTAATTATGGGATGTAGAGAGGGGGAAGATCCCTTGGGAGGCTACAAAATCCATTTGTTCCCCAAACCAGGTTTACTTTTTCTTTCCTTTTTTTTTTTTTTTTCTCTTGTAGGAGAGGTGCCCACCACATGGGTCTGGCATTTTTGTGTCATCCCCAAGGTCTGCCACTCTCTCTAACGGTTTTCCACCCCATCGGAGAGCTGAGAAAAAGAGAGCTCAATAGATGTAGAAGAAGAAGAAACACTCACCCTCCCAAATAAAGCGTGGTGTTCCTTCTTTGGGCCCTGACTTGGGATGTAGACTTCCACATGGTACCCTCTTTGTCCCTTTCCTTTTGGAGTTTGCACCCTCTTTCTATGCTACGTTTTTCATGGTTTACCATGAGAGAGAGAGAGAGAGAGAGAGAGAGAGAGAGAGAGAGAGAGAGAGAGGACAAAAGGGTCTATAACAGTATTGAGGAGAGGATCTAAGCCATTGGATGTAGATTTAGGTTTGTTTGATACTCTGTCATAATAGGTACTTTAAGAGACAATGGTAGCTAGAATTATCTAGTAACTTATACTGTCAGTGGGGGAATTTGGTATTTTTAATAAACAAAAGAACAAGAAATAATAAATATAAAAAGGGGTGAAGGGAGAGGAGAGTGGGATTTGAGAGGGAATTGTTTGTCTTACAGCCTCGGGTCTTGGGCCCTTCGGGATTCCTCTCTCTCTCTCTCTCTCTTTCTAAGATTATTGAATGAAGAAGATGAAAGGAAGATGAAGAAGAAGAAGAAGAGCAGCAGAGAGAATTTTACGTAATTGAAGTCTGAAATGTTCTTTCTTGGACCTCGTGGGAATGTGATTCTTCTGCTAATCCTCCACTGTTCCCCTTCTTGGATACTGGGTTGTTCTATTTTAAATGAAATTGGTTACTTATTTACTATTAGTTTTGCTCCTAATCACGTGAAATCTTGGCCTAATTAAAAAACTAATTAGTAAAATATTATCATTTTCTTCATTTAGTCTTTACTTACCTTCTCTCTGTTTCATGTCCTCATTCTTTCCTCTTTCCCATTTCAACCCAACCCGTCCACACAAGGACTCACGTCGTCACCTGCCCTTTGTCCTTTTACTCTTCCTTTCAACGAATTCATTTGAAAGGGGAAGAAAAAAATGTTGAGTCATTGTGAGAAGATGATCATCCCTTCGCTCCCTAATGAATGGCCACAGGTTCCTCTCTCTCTCTCTCTCTCTCTCTCTCTCTATCCATCACAGTCATGGGCAGACACAAACACACAACACGTCTCAATTATTATGAAACATAACATGACCATTTTGTTACTTAGCTCTTGGATGAGAATATTGATGTTGGGTTCTTATTTACTCTCTATACCACTCTGTAATCTTCCTTTTTTTTTTCTCTTCTTTTTTGGTGGTGCAGCAGCAGCAGGAGCAGCAGCAGGAGCAGATGATGATAGATGAGACGAGGTTGATGGCTTCAAGTGGTGGTGGTGGTGGTGGTGGTAGGGTAATGGAGAAACCAGGGCTGCAGGAACAACAAGCACTCAAGTGCCCTCGTTGTGAGTCATCAAACACAAAGTTCTGTTACTACAACAACTACAGCTTATCTCAGCCAAGGCACTTCTGTAAGGCTTGTAAGCGTTACTGGACTAGAGGTGGAACTCTGCGTAACGTTCCTGTAGGTGGAGGTTGCCGGAAAAACAAGAGGGTGAAGAGATCTTCACCTAATGATCCTTCTTCTTCATCTTCTTCTACTTCTTCAGCTCTTGCTAGTACTCAAGCACCAACCCCTAATCCTCCTGTCTCCACACCTTCCACTCACATTAATAATCCTTTGTTCTATGGCCTACCCAGAATCGGTTCCCCTTCAGACATTAATAATCTCCCCTTTCCAAGCTTCCACTCTAGAGTCTCTAATGATTTACTGCCTCAATTGAATGCTCTAGGGTTGGGTTTCTCATCTGATGATGAGTACCGAACTGGGTTTAATCCTTCTAGTGAAATCCCAGATGTTATTTCTACAAATCCACTTCTTTCAAGCTATTCATCCCTTATTGGGTCTTCTTCTGCTCCTTCAACTGCTTATTTGATTGCTTCTAGCCTTCATCATCAACAGCAAAAGCTTATGCAGCTGGGTGGTGGCCTGAAAGATAGGAAATGGTTACCCTTTGAGGAACTGCAAATGGGTATGAGCAGCGATTTGGGGACAGTGATGAAGGAAGTGAAATTAGAACAAGGGGATAACAACCGATTCCCTAGCCAGAATAATCCAATGGAACCAATTGGGTCAGTGGCCGACCCATCTCTTTATTGGAATACAAACACTGTTGGTACTTGGGCTGACCTCAACAACTTTGGATCTTCGGTCACCCCTTTAATTTGATCAAGAAAATCCATAACCAATCTCAGTTGGTTCTTCTTTCTGTTTTCATCATCTTGGGTCTTTGTTTCTAGTAGGCTTCTGTTGGTTTATTTCTTCTTCTAGTGCAGAACTTGGTGGCCATAGTTGGGCCTCTGATGGGAGGGGATCAGATCGGAGTGATCATGTCAGTTGCAAATACCACAGCCTTTTGGTTTTTTTCTTAAAAGGGTTTTCAAGGTTGAAGAGAAACCTTTTGCTCTGAGAAGAACCTCGGATCATCTTCCTCTCATCATCTTCCAGCATCATCATCAACTAAGGCTAAGCTACACTGTTCAAGAGTGCATTTCCTGGACCAGTAAGTTGGTTTTCTTTGTATGTATATATGCATGCCATGCTTTTCTTTCCAATGTATCTGTCTTTAGGTGTTGGTGTTGGGGGGTTATTGGAGATACATTTTTTTTTTCTCCCTGGAACATTGTTTTGATGTAAGGGAAAGGGTTGGGTATAGCAACATAAAAAGAGGGAGATTTCCTATCGCAATATGGGTGTCTGGATTCTGTGGTTACAGTCATTGGAATTTGTTTTTAACCTTTTTTTTTTTTTTTTTTTTTTACTTTAATATGGTACTTAACCTAAAGAGAAGGAACTGTGGTTTTGGGTTTCATCCTTATCACTCTCAAATCATGTTAGGGCTAATACTCAATAAGTTAACTACCCAAACATGCACATAGATTCTTAGGTTGGGTTCAAAATTATCATCCTGGCCTGTCTTCATCAAAACATCCAATCTTCTATTCCTCACTGCACAACTACATTGTATATTAGAGTTGGAAATTGTTGCAGCCTAAATTGACTTGGAGTAGCAAAGACCACTGTATTGGATCAAATTGTAACATGAGAATTGGAGCCAATGGGAATTAGTTCAAATTTGGGATTAGCCAATGAGAATTGGATCAATTTTTTTTTTTTTAAGAAGAAGAAGAAGAAAATTTTATTAGAATGGGGAGAGAGAGGCAAAACCTTGCAGAGACTTAGGTCTAAATATCATACAACCCATCAAAGATACAAACATCAGACCTCAGCTTCGGATGATCTTCTTGTGGTCAGGCAACAAATCAAGGACAAATATTATGCAGGCTACATAGGTTTGTCAGTGAAAATCAGTGTAAGATGGAAATGGTTAGCTTATGTAGCTGAACCAAAATCATAAAGGACTGAAATTATGGAGGAGACAAGGTTTCACCAGAAAGAGAGAGAGAGAGAGAGAGAGAGAGAGAGAGGACCACTGGGGACCGGGGGGGGGGATAGAAAGAGGTCTCCCCTCTAGATTAATTGTCAACCCGACATTTAACCACTCATGTACATACAGATTCAGGTAGGGAATAGATGAGCTATATGTTTGGAAGGCAAGAAAATGAAGACAAGAAAAGAAATATGACAAAAGTAATGATATCTAATAATAATGATTAGTTTGTGTTTTTTTCTCTCTGCATTTTCAAATGTTATTTTTTATTTTGGTAATGTCATCATGACGATTCCTTGTGACCAAACATGGTTACACCAACACCAAGATTCACCCTTCTTTCCTTGATACGAGGGTGTAATGTAAATATATAGTTGTGAGCATGGAAGAAAAATACCGGGAAGGAAAAGAAGAGAAAGACATTTGTATGACAACTAAAGATGGAAAAAATATTTATCGAATGTGCCTATTGTTGGGTTTATGCGATTTTGGCCAAGTTCTTGGGATCAAATCCCACCTTCTCCCTTCTTCTTTTACTCCAACCACATTTTCTCAAAAAAAAAATAAAAAATAAAAATGGAGAAGATTGATATGCAATAGTTGTTTGAGGGAGAGGGTATTGAGCTGAATAACAAGGAGGATTTTCCTCATATACATAATGCTAATCAGGATCGTATGGATTCAAAGGTCGGAAGCCCCGCATCCCCCCTCCACCCCAAAAGAGTGACCTAGATCTTCTGTGGTGAATGGATTTTCATTCATCTTGGGTGCAGGAAAACTCGGTGCTTTTCAGTTTTTACCTAATTTTCTCAAGTCATTTCGTGTGAAGATTTCAAGTATAGAGTCAATTCATACTTTTACCAATGACACGAATATGAACTGTTTTCAGTTTTTTTTTGTGCACGGTTGTGTATACACTCACTAGCGCTTCGGGCCTTTGTACTATGGAAGAAGAAATAATATTTCACACTCCCTCTTTCCTCATCGATGGTTAGCTACATCGACAGTTGTGCACCATGCACAAAACTTTTTTTTCCCTTTTTTAGTCAGATTCTATCGAGGGCCCATAGGCCACTAGGCGAAGGTCGGCGGCCCAACTCAAGGAAGGGACACCACCCACTCTATCGAAGGGTTGGAACATTCACCACTCTATCCAAGGTTCACATGTCCCTCTAGGATTTTAGTACCTTCTCCAAAATACCCATTCAATACCCTGACACGCATCTGAATCTACCATGATGAATGAAATCTCATTCACCATAGCTGAAGGAGAACTCGATGCCCCATAGATCTATGGGCATGGAAGTGGTTTTCAAGTTGAACTGAGAATCAGGTAGGGAAAGGAAGAGTACTTAAACATAACCGAAAAAGCCAAATGTGGTAAGAAATGGGTGAGCTTCACCTTCAGCATAATTCAATATAAAGTAATGAACCGAGATGGGATGATGTCCCACAAATAATACAGGACCAGTAGTGGAGTTTTAGGGCGCACAACATGAAAGGAAACCAAGCGAGGCCCACTTCTTCCTGGGTTCGGACTCCAATGCATGCTATGCTCTGGCCATAACAGGGACTGAAGCTGAATATGAGATCTCGAAACTAAATGTACAGGGAGTACTGAGTAGTCCTTGTTACGGTGGGGGTATGGACTCTCTACCCTTCCCTAGGTTAGAGACTGGCCATTAGGTACTATGACCTTATGAGCATGGTTTTATGTATTGGTATTGAAACCCTGATCTATATTGGTTTGGCAAGTCTTTGATCCCAGTTGAATGGTACGAAATAAGGGTAAAAAAGTCAAAATATCAATTTTTTTTTATAAGAAAAGTGATAATCCTGTCATGGATCCATTTTGATGGTATACTGATTTTGAAGATAACCAATACCAATACCAGTACTATGTACTAAAACCATGCCTATGAGTATGGAGAACTCCATAACTCCATATGATATGGCTAATAGGTGGATATTTTGATTGTTAAAAAGGAGAAAGTTTTCTTCTATGAGGGGTGAAGGAAAATTTGAATGATTAAGTTTTCTTCTATGAGGGGTGAAGGAAAATTTGAATGGTTCCCTTTCAACCTTGGTATGACCTGGTTCATGCGGTTGTGGGGTTAGTATGGGCTCGTGGGACTAGTCAGGCCGAAGGCCTGGACACCCACAGTTAACAAAAAAAAAAAAAAAAAAAGTAGGAAGGAAAAATGCAATCATCTAGCTAGGAACATGAATGATCACCCTTTATCATACGATGTCGATAATACCCTTCCATTTTTCCCTGATACACTATCGAAACTCCTTGATGAGTGAAGGAAATTAAATTGCCTGTGTTTCAAAATATCCATCACATGAGGATTAAATTTTAGGGACAGTTAAATGGTAAGGTTCACATTCACATGCTAAGATTCATTTAAAATAAATTTCTAAAGAGGCAAAATAAAAGTTGAGAAAATCTAGAACTGCCACAAGGATGCATATCTGGGTATAGACTATAGGGATGGTGCATGCAAAATACAAAACTAGTATATGATTGAATTTGGTTTTAAAATTCAATAGTAGAAAATTCAAACCTTGCCCTGTATGCTGGTCTAATAATTAGAATTGTCACACCACTCTACCACAGTGCAAAAGTAGGCGAAACACTAAAAAAGCTTGTGTTCAATGAACCATGTGTTATGGAAATTATCTCTTCTTAAGAGGTTTTAAAACTCGGGATTGATCTCAATTGATATCAATTTAGATTATATTAGCATCAGTTGGATCAAACAAGTTTAAACCCAAATTTCTTTTAAATGATATTTGTAATCATTTTATCTTTATACCTTACTACTGGATAGATAATGATCAAATAGATATCAAGGATAGATCATGACCAATACCGATCTGATCGATCCAATCTGATTTTTAAAACGATGATAATGACACAACCCAATTTTCAAGAATTCATTGGCACGATAAAATACGGATTATGGGCACTTTCACTTTTTCCATCCTGCATCTACTTTTCCTCTGCTATGTGTACGATTGAATAGGTATGCCGTCCTTTTTTGACCACTTACCCCATTTATCACTTCCACGGACACTATATGATTCCCTATGTATTGGAACTGGCTACGGTCGCACATCTTGAAACCAAATGCATTGTGACATGGAAAATTGTGACCATACATCATTAACGGCTGTAAAGGAATTTTTTTTTTTATAGGTAAAATATATTGTATTAAGAAATAAGAAAAAATAGAATACAGAAAATACAATAATACTCCCTATTTAGATTGGGCTATTTTTTTTTTTTCTGTTAACTACGGATATTCAGGCTTTTGGCCTGATTAGTCCCGCGGGCTTATACTAACCCTATATCAATATGAATCAGGTCATATTGAGATTGAATGAGAATTATTCAACTTTCACTGAAAGTAATAAAGTGTGCTAAACACCCCGTATGAATGGCCCAACGTGTGCCTAGTGGGAGTCGAATTTAGGACGTCCGAATTTATGAATCGTACAAAGTTCGTTGTTCACCAACTGCACTATCTCTTTGGGTTTACATAGTTAAAATAGTAGAGTAAACAATAACAGTTTGTAACAATTATTGTTACTAAATCCGCGGACATGATGCATACTAATACAATGAATGTTTGATTGAATTAGACTATGAAATTTGATATAGGGACAATCAATATCATGTCCTGATCAACATCAAATTATCAGGATGGATACATCATTTGTCTACATGAAAAAATAAGTAACTACAAGAAAACTAAATTTTAATGATGGTATTCACGTACGTTAAAGTACGTACGCAAAACCGCCACTAGATCCTTTAACGAAAAATCCATCGAAAATTTTGTTACAACTAATGAATTATAACAATATCATATTTATGTCGATTTAACTTCAGTAATTTTACCACTACTAAAAAGGATAAATTTTGCGGTAGTTAATATATAAATAATATATTTTTAGCGGCAAAGTTCTCCTTTTGAGTTTGATGGCTATATTTTGGAAACTCCCTAAAAACATGAACTCTATATTTTTGTATTTGATGGCTATTGCATGTTAGGAGTCTCTCTTGGAGGCCACGAACCCATTGAGGTTCATTTCTTAGCCCCAAGTCAATCCGTAGACATTAGACACTTGGTTATTAGCATCAATTTTGATTGGCCAAAGCATGTTGGTCCATACACTATTAAAATTAAAATTAATAACATAAATAAGTTTATTTTTACAAATGTATCTAAAAAGTGATGAATATATATTGGAATCGACAGGAATCAGTCTAAATCTTAGAAACAAAACCTAGACCATGAAGCCCTAATTCTTTCCCTAATCTATTAATGAAACATCAACCAATGTTTGAAGACCTTTGTAATTGGAAATCTTTCGTCTAAATTACATAATTTTGAAAGGGGTATCCAATGATATTGAAATTAGGTTAATCGGGATTTCAGGAGAAAAAAATTTGTTTCAAGGGTCATCATTGGCAAACAAGAAAATTGTGAGGAAATAATGGAAAATTCCCAATAATTAATTTTTATTATTAGTAATAATGGATGTTTTGTATTACCACCATGGAAGTCCACACTGACACCACTTTGCATCGTGTGTATATATAAATTGACGATACATACTTGTATAAAATGATGGTTTTATATATTTGCAGCTATAGACATGTATCTAATGGTGATTTTTGTAAATCGACGCTATAGGGATATCCATAGACGGCAGTTTTTGAGAACCACAATTGTATTCTCTAATCATTTACATTTTATAATCGTTTTGTTGTAAACATACCTTTAGCGGTAGTCCTTAGCAACTATCATCATAGACGTCCACCGAAGGGGTTGTTGAAAAAATCACGTTTATGGTGACATATGCATTGTAAAGATGGTTTTCATTTGGTCATGGACAAAGTGAAGTGGCAAATCTAATCATTGGATACCAAGGAAAGGAATGGATTAATCATATGTCAAATTTTTCCCTCAAGTTTAAGAATTTCTCATTTATGTAATATCATACCCTTTCATGTAGGCCTACTTCCCTTCTTTGTAGTTTTGAATTTTTAATGATTTTCTCTAAAATGTAGATTTGTTATTTTTTATTTTTTTTTTGCTAGTGCAAGGGCATTACCCTAGGTAAGACACACTAAGGGACTAGACAAGAGACCCATAGAGGGACGACCAATTAACTGGGGGTCCACTGAGCCACACTTATTATATATATATATATATATATAATACTTCATCTACTTGTTACTACTATTTTCAAGTGGGGGCTAAAAGGCTCGAATCATCAACCATCCCTAAACTTACACTAGAACCTTAACCAAGCCTAGAAATTTACTAATGAGCTAACAATATAGATAACTTTGATTGGACTAAAACTTTAACATTTGAACAATTGGCCATGAGGTCTTCTAATCCACAAAAATTTTAGGCCAATTGAATTACCACACGGTAGAAAATGATACAATGTTAAAATATCACCCGCATATAATGTTAACAAATTAAATTCGAAGCCATCGATAGTATGTTTCATTACAGTATATGTAAATATTATGAAAAGTTCCACCTAAAAAATGGGGCTATTCCTATACCCTAAGTTCTAGCTAATCCCATATTATTGGTTCTGTTGGAACCAAGTTCTTTTTTCAATTAACCCTATGAAAGAAAGAACAGAACAACTAGCCAACAACTAACCAATCACTTAAACCCACCATGCAAAGTATATATTATAACCAAAACCCTAATCTAATTAGTGATGGGCCAGAGTTGACTGAGATAGTACTGAACTAATTCCATTATAAAAAAAAGGGTATATTTGCTTGGAAGTTGCTTGGATGGTAAGGAAACTTTAGCCAATAACATTCTCCATATGACACATGAAATTAAAGTATATGATATGACCTCTCCATACTAAAATAAAAACAAAGACATTATGATGATGATGATATGACCTACCTAGTCTTTATTTTATATATATAAGCATAGAAGGAACTTGGACCAAACTCATTAAAGTTGTGATGATCAATCTATAAAGAATTTTAATTTGTTAGAGTTCTAGTTGATACTTTATACAGCTCAAAATGAAAAAAAAAAAAAAAAAAAAAAAAAAAAAAAGTATATACACATTCTGTCTGGATTTTTCTAGAGAAGCCCAAGTGAATGGTCGTGTTGAGCAAGAAGAAGAAGATGAAGAGCTTGGAATCCACCATTAATTAATTAATAAGTTATATTTGTATGTGGTGGCATCTCGCATCTTTGAAATTTTCAATAAACATGCACCAAGGCATGCATCAACTTTCTTGGTACATACATGAAATCAAAGAGGAATATTTAGAGATCACTAACTAGCCACCTTTGTATGACCCACATGCAGAGAGGAGCATATTAAAGTAACTTTATTTATTTTTTATTTTTTTTATGTTTCCACCCACAGTTCTTAAAGACTGGAACAGAAACATGGAATTAGTCTACGTTTAACATCAATCATATATCTATTAAGCATTTTTCTGATGTCCAATCTTGTCCCAAGCTTGCAAATAACTAAGTTGTGCCATTAAGGTTGATATAGGAATATGAACAGCCCATGCATCTAGTGCTTTTCTGTAGAAACTAAAAATTATTCAAAATGTGGAAACATAATGTAATAGAAAGGAAAATAAATTTTCAGTCTGAATTTGCAGCTCTTTTTCAATGTATCTATTTGTTATAAAATATGGCAATGTATGTGGATAGAATATGATTCGGTTTTAGTAGTTTTATGTGTTCAATCCCGAAAAATGTTGTTTCATTTTCTAAAATTGTATGATTATCTCTTCTTTTCTATCTTGTATAGATTAAAATTTTTTCCATTGCTTCAACGAAGAGAATTCCATTGCAGATTTTTTTTGGCTAAAGATGCGATTAAGTTAGGTCTATCTTCATTGAATGTTCTTATTTTATTTCCAAGAAGAGATTATGTGGGATGCTCAATGTAGGCCCAGGTTTCGTTTCCATAGTTCTGTTTTTATTGGTGAGTCGGGGTTTTCCTATTGATGGCAATGCCGAAGGTGGGACTGATTCTCTGCGTGTGTATTCATCTGGGTATGTCCAAACTTTAATATATAAACCTCTTTATTTTTCTTTTGTATACATACTTTATGATCTTCTGGCTGGAAAAAAAAAATTAAGTAACCAAAATACAGTGATATATATATATACATATATATGCCTATATATATATATATATATACATATATATATATATGCCTTTATATATATATATATATATATACCAGATTACAGGATCGAGATATGCTAAAATCCAGGGAAATGGGGATCTCCTGGTTCTGTATAGCAATCAGAACGAGATAGGTGCAATACCTTACTCCGATCCAACAACGGGACTAACACTGAGATGGGTGCAATACCTTACTCGGTCCTAAATATGCAGAAGAGATAAACAAAGAAAGAACAAAACCATAAACTTAAAGTAAAGGATATGAAATTACACAAAATTAAAAGCTGCTTAACTAGATCTATCTTTCAGAATCAAGAGGCACGACTGTAGGCTTTGATCTGAGGATAGAACAAGAAACTGCTAAATGCAAAAGAAAGCTAATAATGCAATCAAAAAGCAATATATATTTGAAAATAAAAATAAAGTTTTCAATATTTGGAGATTGGTTTGGGTAGGCTTGGGTTGGAGGATTTGAGAAGAAGTAGGATGTTTGGGTAGGAGTCTTTGAGCTGTAGGTGGCTAACCTTTGAAGGATGATCAGACTTGTGATGATCGGAGCCTGTTGTTGTAGTTCGGCGGGGTGCTCGGAGAGATCTTGGAAGAACTTGTGAGGATAAAGCTTGCTTCGGAGCTTCTTTCTCTCAAGTTTACAATTTGGGAGAATTTCCTCAAGTCTAATTTTGCAAGTCTATTTTTCTCCAAGTGGTTTGGGAGAAGGGGAGATGCTCCTTTTATAATGTAAGGAGGCTCATTCGAATTACATGTGGGTTTGGGTAATATTTGGGTTTCATTTAGTACTATACCAAATTGGGTACTATTTGACATTTCATTTGTCACTATTTGGAACTGTGCACTTGAATTTGTATTTGGAGTGAACAGTTGCTGCCGACAATTGTGGAACTGTTGGCGCCGAAAGTTGGAGTTGCTGTCAACAAATGATTTGGAATCTTTGATAGGGTTGCTGTTGACAGTAGATTTGGAATCTTCAATGATCTTACCACCGCATTCCACGTGTCAGGGACACTGTTCTCCGTATTGGTTCGATCAAGAGGTTTGTATCCTATTTGTTTGAGCCGGATATTAGCCGGACTATCCTTTGACTTGGGATAGTAACAATACCTCCTTTCCTTAATAGGTCGTCCGAGGTTATTTGACTAGGTGTGATTTTTACGACTACACCCGTCGGCTAGTTTATGACCATCCTAGCAGACGTTATGGACCAAACTTAGGGTTTGGTCGATGAAGACTCTGATTTTGCAACCCGACGGGATCGTCGGGAGGTAACTTCTTTGAATTTGCTGGAGGAGGATGCCTTGGAGCTGGCGGGCTCAAAGTCAGGGTCGTCCTCATATGGATCTTGCCCATAGAAGAGTTCATGGGCTGGAATAGATCCTTTGATGGATTTGAGACTATAGACACCGTCACTGGAGCCTTCATTGTCTTCATTGTCTGAGTTGGATCCGAGTTCGGCTAGTCAGGCACGAAGGGCGTCCTTCTCACTTTTGATGCTTGATTTTGAGGTACTTTGGATTGTTGGAACAGGTTGAAGACCTGTGAGGCTTTTGATTAGGGACGTCCGTTCGCATTTAGAGACGTCACAGTTGTCCCACCATTTGACATTGAAAGACCGGCAAAGGACTGGAGCAACCCAGTTATGTACCTGGTAATCATAAATTTGATATTCCCAGAACAATATCCATGTGAGACGGCAGTGGAGAAAGAACTGGAGAAGATCAGGTTGGTGGGGTTGGGGGGTTGTATTTTGGCAGAATATTTGAAAAGAATCTTGAATTTGTGGTGGTAGGATTTCTACCATAGGACCATATTGATCCCACCATTTGGGAAACGAGAGGGGAGTTTGGTTATTGAATCTGTACTCAAAACAGAAGAACCAAGAGTGGCGGTTGATCCTGTTTTGGAAACAGAAAGTTTTGTACCAAGCATCTTGGTAATCAAGGTATGTGAAAATTTGTGGGGTAAAGGTGTTTGAAAAGCTTCTTTGATTAAGGGGATGACTGCCCCAGTCTTGTAGTGAAAGAATTTTGCATATGGTTACAGTTGTATGTGTAACCAATGTTGGGTCATTTCTGTCATAGTTCAGTTTGAATCTAACAGAGTCAGTTTCTACGAGGATGTATTCGTAGAACTCTTGATTTTTTGCAGATGATGTGAAATGGTGATGCCACCCTTTGTAGAAAATTTGTTGGGCCAACATGATGGGTGAGTCAGTATATTTGAACAGAGGCTCTTCAATGGTGAAGAGATCTTCTTTGCAAGGTTTTTCATGGTATTGACTTTTGGATTTAAAACCTTGGGCTGTTTGGAGAGGTTTGGCCTGAGTGATTTGTAGGCTAGAGCTGACTTTATTTGTGGTTTGGAGGGGACCAGCAGCTGAGGATGCAACCACAGCATGGGAGTATGGTTTATTTGTAGAAGCCATCTAGGATTGGCTTCTAGTGATTATTTGGTGGGATGGTGTTGCATCAACTGCGGAGGCACCATAACTTGATTTGATTTTGACAATAGAGTTTGAGGAGGTGGACTCCTTAGGGGGAGCCATCCTGATAAGGTTGATTTGAAGAGTCTGACCCTGTAGGAATTCACGGGTAAGAAAGTCAGGGACAGAATTGGATTCTCCTTTAATATATTCTATTTGAAATTCAAAAATTGATAATAAAGCTTGCCATCTGGCAAAAATTTGTTTTGAAGCAAGATTTGAAACATCATTTTGTAAAACATATTTAGCTGCGCTACAATCAACACGAACTAAAAATGTTTATTTAATAATGTATTTTGAAATTTTTTGATGCAAAGAACAATCGATAAGATTTCCTTTTTGATGGTACTGTAATTCTTTTGAGCAGAATTCCAGATACCAGAAGTGAATTGGACAAACTGTTCTTTATTGTTACTAGGAAGTTTTTGTTTGAGAATTCCTCCATAACCAATGTCTGAGGCGTCGATTTTGACTATTTTAAAAGCCTCAGGATTAAGAATAAATAAACAGGGAATTTCTTTGACAAGTTTTTTGATAGTTTGAACGGCCGTAGTTTGGGCCTTAGACCAGGGAATTGGTTTCTTTTTTAGCCGAAGGTATAATGGTTCGGCAATCTTACTGATTTGGGGAAGAAAATCACGAACGTAATTTAGGCTTCCTAAAAATCTTTGTAATTGGGTTTTGTCAAGGATTTGATCAGGAAATTTTTCACTAAAGGTAATGGCACGATCTATAGGGGTAAGAGTACCTTTTTCGATTAGATGGCCAAGGAATCTAACTTTGGTAAGAAAAAATTTCATCTTTCTTTTGGAGAGGACTAAACCATTTTTTTAATAATTTGGTAAAATATTCTTAAATGTTTAAAGTATTGCTCAATTGAATCTGAAAAGACAAGAACATCATCAATGTAGACAATAGTAAATTGTCCATAATTATTGAAGATGTCGTTCATTATTTTCTGAAATTCACTAGGAGCATTTTTGAGGCCGAATGGCATAACGTTCCATTCATATAGGCCGAAGGGAGTTGTGAAGGCAGTTTTGTAACGATCTTTTTCTTGGATCTGGATCTGCCAAAATCCAGACTTCATATCGAATTTAGAAAATATTTTAGCTTGATAAATTCTTTGGAGAAGGTCCTTTTGATTTAGGATTGGATATCTAACCCACTGAAGGGCATCATTTAAGGGTTTGTAATTAATGACTAACCTGGGGGTTCCACGTTCGATTTCAGCGGCTTTGTTGACATAAAAGGCTGTAGAACTCCAAGGAGAAGTACTGGGCCGAATAAGGTTTTTAGCCAGGAGGTCATTAATTTCTTCTTTGCAAGTCTCAAGGAGGGTCTGATTCATTTGAGCTAGTCGTGCTTTAGTTGGGATTTGAAGGTCTGAAAATCTAGAAGCATAAGGCAGGGAGACCATATGCTGCTTTCGGTGCCAAAAGGCATCAGGAAAATCAGAACAAAGATGAGATTCGAATTTTGTCTTGATTTGATTAATTTGATGAATAGTTTTGGGATTTTGAAGATGGTTAGAGATTCTTTCATGGAGAAGCTCAGTTTTGAGAAAGTTTAATTGTTTAATTTTGTTAACACTTTGGTTATCAGAATTTTGAGCTTGTAAAAATGGGAAGACAATTTTTTGTCCTTGAAATTTTGTTGAAATCCCATCTTGGGTTATTTTGAACCGTTTGATTTTCTCTAAGAAAGATTGACCAAGAATTATTGTTTGGTCAAGGTCTTTTGCCAGTATGAAAGTTTGAGGAAGACAGAGACCTTGGTTACAAACATGAGTATTTGATAGTTTGTATTGGACATTTAACCCAGATCCATTAGCTGTGTTAAGGCGTTGGGTAGTTCGTTCATAGAACTGGGTTGGAATAGCACCTTCGTTGATACAATTGACATTTGCACTAGAATCAACTAAGGCAATGGCAGAAAATTTGAATGAGGCATTAACAACTAAGGTTATGCGGACATACCAATTTTGACAAGTTATGGTAGCCACAAACCCAGGGATAGTAGGGTTTGGTTCAAAAAGTTCTTGATTGGCAAAAGGATTTATTAATGGTTCATTGTTTGATGTTAAAACTTGCTGATTTTTTTGTCGATTTAAACAAGCTAACTGTTGTTTGATGTGTTTAATTTCGTACTGCAAGGATGGAGTGGTGGTCTCAAGGTTTTTAATTCGACCAGAATGGTCGGGGATATGAGGTTTTGCTATTTTATCGAATTTTTGCATTATTTGGTGGAGATTGTATGGTTGAGGGGAATTTTGAGTGGAAACATTGTTTCTAAGGTGCTCAAGGCAGGCCTTCTTTTGTTCTGGGTCTGCTAAGCTATCAATATAATCAAAAATATTTGAATTTGGTAATGCTCAGAGCATCCGAACAGATTTGGGAACACAGTCTTCACAACTAAGACCAATAATACAAGAATCACAATTACAAGCTTGGAAATTCTCATTATTGGAAGAACTGGAAGAATTATGTTCAGAGGCTTGAATTTGATTAAGTTTATAATTTTCATCTTCAGAAGAGGATGAAGAAGTTTATTGGAAAAGGGCAAGGATTTGTGTTGTATCTTGCTCGGATATTTGTAAAGAATTAATTTTGTTTGAAACTCTACAGAACTTGGCGATATGGCCGGGTTTGCCACATTGAAAACATCCTTGAAAGGATTTGTCAGGTTTTGGATCTTTGAAATTTTTAGGTGCCTTGAAAGGCATTCTATATTTGTTATGTTTTGTTTTTGGAGGAGTTTTATGGTAAAACTCAGGGGTTGTGAATGGTCTGTGAGACACATACTTTTTGGATTTATGAAAATTTTTATAATATTTGCGAGAAGACTTGTGTTTATGTTTTGATGGAGGTCTGAGAGGTGGAAACCCGAATTGTTCGCAGAATCCTCCTAACTCTCGTTTGTAAAACTTGTTTTCTTTATGGATTTGTTTTAATCTAATATCAGTACAGAGGGTAAGACCTTCTTCATGAATTAGACTAATTATTTGGCCATAGGACATTTGATCATAGGGAATGATCCCATCATTTTCTTTCCTAAGACGTTGTTTGATTTTTTCAGAAAATAGAGTTGGCAATCCTGTAAGAAATTTTTATTTCCAACAGGGAAGGTTTGCGTCTGGTCTGGTTAAGACTTTGGTTAAAAAGGTATCTTTGTACCATTTGAAATCATGTAATTTTTGACATCTAAGGTTTGACAATTGTTCAGCTGTTCTGTCTTTGAGACGAGAAGGATTTCCTAAAAAGTAATTTGCAATGCTGAAAATAAGAGTATTAACAGCATCCTCAATAGGAATACCTTCACCATCAAGAAGGGGAACTCCTTCAGGTGTGATTTGAACAACCATTAAAATTTCTGTCTTTTGGACATCAGTCAGGACATAATCCCACCAACATTTGAGTTGGCCTGTGAAGCCAGAAACAAGCAAGGTAGCAACTGCACTATCAGGGGTATTTTTGATACAATGTGCATTACTAACCATGGTCATTTCTTGGAGTTTGTTCATGAGATTATGCTTAGACAAACCATCTATGTTCCATTCATAGGTGATACCACTTTGGTAGGAAGCTTGAGGAGCAATTCCTCTAGCTTCAATTTGTAGGTCAGGGAAGACCGGATGTTGGTTTGAACTTTGACCAATTTGATTAATTTTTTGGAAGTCTTTTTCTTCAGAACTTGAGGAAGTGTCTGAAGAACATCCTATGATGGTGCGAACACCTCTATTGTTTGATTCAGCCGAAGGTTCATTTGAGGGTTGATTTTGGACTGGTGTTTGTGGATCACTTAAATGTGCTTCAGCAGCATTAAGAATAGTAAGACGTTGGTTAATTTGATCTAGAACAAAAATTTGTTAAGAGCAAGTTGTTGTTTTGAGGAATATTATATGGTTTGAATAAAGAAACGGAAGTTGGAACCGGAGCCGGTGTCATAGATGAAGAGGCTATCGATTTTGGTTGGACAAGGTTCTCAACTCTAGATAGTTGATTACCTATGGTTTGAAGACTTAAATTTGCAAAGTTTAATTGTTCAATTTGTCTTCTGCTTGGGTCTTCTTGTTCAGCAATTTTGAACGGAGAAGCAGTTATTTCATTATCTTTGTAGTTGTGTTTGATGTTTTCCATCGGAGGATGGATAGCATTAGTAGTTGGACCATCATAAAGGGTCCAGGATTTATGTGAAGTAGTTTCAGTACATACTTGATTATGCCAGGGATAGTAAACATTATTATCCTAGGCATAAAATCAAAATATGTAAAGAAGAAAACATTTGTTTTAAGGTTTGTCATAAAATTATACCAATTTGTTCTGGTTTGGGCTTGTTGTTCAAGATTGAAAGTTCTTAAGAACCATTCTCGTTTTTCTTTGTTCTTTGGGGATTCAAAATCTGTTCGAAGTAAAGGTTTGTCAATTTGATAATCTGTGGTTGTTTGAATCATACGTACTCCTGGGTTTCTAGAATCACGCGGAGGTGGAGCAGCAACCTCAGAGTGAGTGGGAGACTGTCGATCAGGTACCTCAGATGAGGTAGATTCAGGGAAGATTGTTTCGTAAGTTCCCTGGGCAACATTTTGGTTGGTTTGTACTCCAACAAGGTTGGGGATAGGTGGAGTAGTCCTAGTTTGAGAAAACCATTGGTTTAAGTCAGAAGAAGTCGATGCCTCAGAGCATGACCTTCTTGAGCTTTGGTAAACAGGAGGGGGTGCTTGTCGGTTAAACCGAATGGAAACTAATCCGTCTAAATCTTGGGAAATAGAACAGATAATGGTGTTAGAGACTTGAGGGGGAATTTCAGTTGTTTGCAGCTGCCATTCCTCAGGGAAAGAAATATCTTCCCAACGGCAAAGTTTTGGGTAGACAATTTGACCCTGAATACAATCAGTTTCAAGGTAAAGGGTTTGGCCTTTTGAGAATGTTCGTTTGGCGCGTGGTTGGACAGATTTCATAGCTTTGTATTTTATACGATGGATGATAGAGATAGGGATGGTTCCATGCATTAATTTGTAACCGTGAGTTTTGAGATTTAATTTGAGTGAATGTAAAATATTTGGGTCTTCAAGGGCTATGGACATATTTGGGTAGACATTGAAATGGACAGGTCCATAACAAAGGCTAGTTTCAATGGCTCCCAGAAGGGAATCATTGAACTCAAGGAATCTTTGGTCCCGAAGGGCTAACAACATGGAAGTGTTGAGTCCTTCTCGGTGAAGGGGTTTGATGGCCACTTGGACTAATCCAATATGGACATAATTATATTTACGGTCTTTGTATAATTCTTGTAAAGTGATTGGATCAAAAAGTTGAATTTCTTGTGTTTGAGGGGTAAAATTAATAGTTTGTTCTACGGTCTTGACTGTTTCGAGTCCGAACCAGTCTCGATCATAGAGATCATTTCTTGAAATTTTTGGCATATCCCAACCTTGAAGTCTTCGGTTAATTCTTGTTGTTTGTTCATCGTAATCGAGCACGTTAGAACTTGTGCTCGCCTCACCTGCCGATCTCATTGACATGGAGCCGGGTAAACGATTCATAATTTGAGAATTCTTAGTCTTGGGGTAACCTCCTAGATCTGAGTTTTAGTATGGTATTTCCAACATAACTTGGGCACAAACGTGGTCTTACACTCTTCTGCCACTCCTCCCAAAAGCTCAAAGGCATATACCGCATCAAAAAACTTAAGAAATAAAATGATTACTCAAAAGAAAAGAAATCTGCAAAGAAATAAACCGAATCCACCACCACCGTGGCTCTGATATATATATATATATATGCCTTTGTATGTTTGCAAAGAATTTTTCCTAACACTTATAACCTCTCACCGTTAACAATTTAAAGGAAAAACAAAAAGATGCAATTTTCCATATTATCCCCATGTAAACCCTGAAATGAGAACCAATTTATAGGTCTCCAACCCTTCGGAGGCAGCCCACAACCTAAACAATAGAATACAAGACATCAATCCTCAAAACCTCCCATATGACAGCTGATTTTGTATGTTTGGCTTGTATATAAGAAAAAAGAAGATTAAGAGTGCGAGACAATACTCTAAAAAAATTTACCACATGGAAAATTTAATAGAACTGAAATTTGTGTATACATTAAATTCACTGGTCTTAGTAGATTACTAAGAGTGCGAGACAATACTCTAAAAAAATTATTCCATTTATATTTTTCCCCATTTTGATGATGGAGGTAAATAATTTTTTGGAATCACGCTCCGTGACCTAGAGGTGGAAAACATTCCCAGTCTGCATTTATGTGTTCCATTGTAGTTTGGATGGACCCTATTTTGGATTGATAAACCTTGAAGTTCCTGCTTCACAAGTCAAATTTCAAGTCAAAAGGAATTTGTCTATTGGCAACACAAAGCATTGAAAGTTTAATACTAGAAAAGGGGTTCATGAATAATAATAATAAAAAGAAAAAATAATAACTTAATTCATGAGGCACCCGCAACTGTAATGTTTGAGAGGGGCAAATTTACGCAACCTTAGCCTCTACTTCATAAGAGAGAACGTTTCTAAGTTTTGAATCTGTGATCAACATGTTGTAGTGGTTCTCTTGTAATATTGTAGTCCTCTAATATCATGTGTTTCCAACCTCATGTGATTAAAAAATAATAATAATAATAATAAATAAAAAAAAAATCCTCATGGACATCCTATCTTACGAGATGAAGAGGATATGGACCTGTTGGTATGGTACCCAACCCAGTAAAGTAGCCTACTAGGGGCTGGCCGGCTGGCCCTTGCCCTACTCCCCATGTAGAGGAAATCCTAATCAGCTCAAGCTGACCAATTTGTTTTTTCAGCTTTAGGTTTTCACTTCTAAACCGTGATTTCCATATGAGGGTTCTGTTAGAAGAAAGTTTCTCTTCACCCACCCAAAAATAATTGGTAGACGATCATCTCTTGACCCACCCAAAAATGGTGGATGAAGAGGTATCTCTTCACTGAAAATGAAGGAAAACTCTCTATTACTACTATGGACCAATTTCCTGCTTTACCACAAAAAATACTAAAAATATACTTCACCGTTTAATTAGAAAAGGGAAAACAATAGGATCTGGATCCTCTTCAGATTACTTAGTTGAGCATCCAGTGCATATCCGATGGCTGAAAATCCTTTAGGATGTGTGCCTATATGTTGGTTGATTTGGATCCTCCCTAGTCATGATTTTGAGTATTAGTATCGGATCGGTCATATTGGGTGATCCGTATTGGTTTGGTAAGTCTACAATACCTATACATGGTCGATGTTGTATTGGTTGAATGGGACGGATCAAAGGTAAAAATGTCAAAAAGAAATCCATTTTCTTAAGAAAATTAGGGGTATTTCTGTTCAATATTGACGATCCAATACCATTATGTTCCGATATCATATTGATTGTGGGGATGGCCAATACCCATTCCAATACCATGCACCAAAATCACGTTTCCATTGCCCTCGTATGCCTAGCATGCATCTAATTACTAGCAGCACTCAGACATACCCCTAGCCATTGGATGCACACTAAATGCAGTGACACACTTGAGAGGATCTAATTCTATGTTAGAGTGCGTACTCACGTATTTCTAACCGTCGGATGTGCGCTAAAAAAAGCTCTTGGTCCAAAACGATAACCTCAATAATTTTGTGTTATTAATTCATATATACGTGATGATGTCAATCAGTAGTGTTAAAAAATAATTAAAAATCCCTAATTTATATTCTTGTTTGATAATGAGAGTGACCATACCTAATTAATATGCGTTTGTATGAGAAAATTTTGATAATGATGTGAGGGTCAAATCATTTCATTCGTAGCTCAGCAAAACCTTGCTTATATTTAATATTTTAGACTGCTAATGATGAGACAATAGCTTTGCTTTGGAATCTCTCTTTGATTTACTTGGGCTGATAAGTAACATTCGGAGCTGCTGGTCCCTTTGCTTTGCCCTGTGAGAGGTTGCATACAGCATCCCACTGCGTGCGTAAGACATAATAAGGTAGTGAGGGGTGTGGTGGTAATCAGAAACAGTAGTAGTCTCTGTAGACAACCAAGACAAGCTAGAGTTTATTCCTGGTGGGGTAAATGGTACAATAGAGAGAGAGAGAGAGAGAGAGAGAGAGAGAGAGAGACTTTTTCTTTGGTTGAAGAAAAGGTATTCATAGAGGCGTGAAGAACTCTGGGATGGAAATGTTCTTAGAGGAAGAGTTTGTGACCCATACGGTATGAGATTCAAGAGTGGCCAAACTTCTTTTTTGGTTGAAAAAAATTTATTCATGGAGGTGTGAAATAACTCTGGGATGGACCCTCTTAGTTAGGGAGCCAACCAAGTTGTTTTTACATGGTTCGGAAAGATTGTCTACGTCCGCATGAGAGGGATCCTTCTTGATCACTAGTAATGAAGAATAGGATTATAACATTCGTCCTCGTATCTCTCTCAGATTTCTTATAAAGAAAGAATCATCGCTACAAATATATAGTGAATCCCTACACAGAAAATTTATTGAAATACCTATATAGCCTTTTAGAATCAATTCTCATTTGCCATAGATGGAATTCAAGATATTGTACCCCAACACACACACGGTCAAGACAAGATAGCAATTTGAAAAAATCAGCTATGATCTTCAGCCCCAACACTCACTTTAAATTGAAACGATGGTTCTTTCGTATTCTTATTGTACTATATGGATCCAGGATTAATTAAAGAGTACCTAATCATAGCGGATTTCTTTAAATTGATATCATGCTTTCCATAGGAATGAGTAAAACCTTGGGGGTGGAATTTTGAAGTTCCAGTGGGTCTTCCAAGCCAACTTAGATTAGACCTTCTCCAAGCCTGTATGTTGATTTCTAGTCAGTTCTAAGGTAGAGTCATTAAATAAATGGCATCTTCTTCTTCTTCTAAAGTAGAGTTATTAAATACATGACCTAAAGTAGAGTTATTCCCAAATAAAACATTGGCTGCCTTAGAGGAGATAAAATAAATGGCATCTGATATGATAGGGCTGATATATTTAAAAGAAATAAAACTATAGTGAGCATAGATGTTTTAGAACCATCAAGTAAGTGATTGATTGTCCATTCCAATTATATAGATTAAGCTCAATGGAAGTCTCCATTTGGAAAATAAACAATGGAGATGAATTTTTCACTTGAGGAATTTGAGTTATCAAGAAGTTGTCAATTAAATTATTAGATCTCTCAATCCCAATCCTCTTTCTAATTTTTAGGTTTAGCTTTAGGTATTCGGTATTCCCGTGCTATCCAATGAACCTTCCTTTCGTCATCCTGTTATTATCTTGTAGGAATTTGCACTCCCCTTTGTTTAAGCCCTCAAGCAGCCCTTCAAGAAGCTTGAAATGAGTCATTGCATACATCAGCATTGTTGTTACTATTAATTTTAATAATACTTCCTCCCCTGCCATTGATAGTAGCCTCTGCTTCCATTCTATAATAATCAGATTCGTACAATTTACATGCCCATTTGGACATATTTTAGAACACAAATAGTGTTTTAAAATGATAGAACTTAAGTATTTTCTCTTATAATTTACTTAAGAAAGGGAACCTTTGGGATAAAATTATTATTATTTTTTTCTTATTTTGCGGTTTAATCACATCATAAGTTAACGGTGTTAATCGGTTCGGTTTCGTTGTATACGATGTGGTTCAGTTTGATTCACATTAATTTGGCTGAAACCAAAATCGCATCATTTACTAAACGGTTGCACTTTCTAAAATGGCAATCATTTAGTTAACAGTTTCAGTTCCATGGTTTTTAAACGGTGTTGGTTTCACGGTTTTGATCGCAATTTATTTTATACGATTTCTAAACGGTTAGTAATCGATTTGCTAGTTTATTCTCATGCTTACTAAAATATGCTTTTGTTGATAGATGCTTCAATCTTGTATCAAATTAAATAAGGCATTGAACAAACAAGGATTTAACTACATTACATAATAGGAATAAATTATTGAATCGACTGTTGGATAGCCTCTACAGTCCTTGATTTTTCCCTAAATTAAACTGTTATGTTTTGTTAAAACAACCAAATATTTAATCGTTATACGGGTTAATCGGATTGGTTTAAATAGTTCAGTTTTCACGATGTCAATTCTGTTTGAAGCCAACGGTTAAAACCGACCCGACTCATTTAACTAAGCGGTCTTAAACTTGAAACGGAACTGAGCCATTTATTAAATGGTTTTGCGGTTTCATAGTAAATAACTCGGTTCAGTTTCAATTAACAATTTTAATTTCAAATTCACATCCTTATCTTTGGTAATTCATTCAATTGGATTTTTTTTTTTCATGTTATCTTTTTCTTAAGAAAGAATTCATTCCACTAGTGTACCAAATTCCAGCCTCAACCGGCCGGACTGGTTGAAGCCAAACTTCACCTTAACAGTTGGACTTCGACAAGGCACAATACATATCTAAAACTGATTCAATCATAATCAGTCGAAATCGAACCAAACCAAACCAAATGATACAGCACTACGGCACTACTAGACTCCTATTCACATGGTAGAAGTATATATATTAATACACACATAAGCTCATCAACAAAGCTACAAAATTATTAAAAGGGAAACTTCTCACACAGGTGTTCCATGTCCATGATCTCTTCTAAGTACCCCACATCAAAGAGAAGAGTCCGACACAAACTTTAAGCTGATTCAGACCCCTCACGCCACTTCTTCTTGTCCTTTTCCATAATGCCACGGCGTGAAGAATGCTGGGACTTGGAAGAGGTTCAGCAGATTTAGATAATGCCCACGATAGGCTGTTCCATTAAGCTCCTACCCACCTATATTTTTTGCTTAAAGATAGAACCAACCCCCAGTACAAATGGCGGCGTATGGACACCATAATGTCGTGGGCCAAAGTCTTAATTATCAGGCCCAATGGGGCCCATTAAAAACCATATTCAATCAAAACCAATGAAGGGCTTTTGGTGAAAACTGTGTAGAAAAAAAATGAATAGGAATGGCAAACACACAATTACACAATTACACAATACGTATAAAGATTTATGTGATTGGATAAAATTATCTATATTTACGATGAGGTGAGATCTGTTTCACTACTAATGAAGAATAGTGTTATGGTCGCTCGTTTTCACACTTCTCTAATATTGATTACTAAGAGAAAATCCTTGCTACAAATTTGAAGTAAAACGTTATGCAAGTAGATTATCAAGATAAACCAAAAGGGGTAGTGTAGTTGGTAAGCAATGAACTTGGTACGAGCCGTAAACTCGGATGCCCTAAGTTCGACTTCCACTAGGCACACATTGGGCCATTCACACGGGAGTGTTTAGTGCTCTTTACTGCTTTCAGTGAAAGTTGAATGGTTCTCATTCAACCCTGATATGACCCAGTTCATGCAGTTGTGGGGTTAGTATGGATCCGCGAGACTAGTCAGGCCAAAGGCCTAGATACGCACCGTTAGAAAAAAAAAATAGATTATCAAAATACCCATATGGTCTTTAAAAAAAAATCATACGGGTGTCGTGCCACTAGAATTGTCTTGACCCTAGTAATGAAGATAAATATGCAAGGTGGATCAATTCCTCCACCTTGGACCTTTGGCACTTCATATAGACATCGTACCCCCAAACAAATTGGCAATCAAATCAGGAATCAGGGAAGGAGAAGCAGAACAGCCACTTTTGTGGTTCATTATCCACAAGTGGGTTTATGGGAAGGAAAGTGATTAGGGTTTGATGTTGCAATAGATTCAATGGAGAATAAGCTTTGAGGGCTATTCACTTACTATGGTGCCTTTTTGGGATTCTCTTAACAAAATTAGTTGGGTAGAATATGAAGTGGATATTCATTATTTGTTGGAAATTTATCTTTTTGGAAGAAGGAAGGAATTAACCCCTAAAAAGAGTCAGTCAACATGGAGTTTCTCTAACCTTTCAGTCTAAAGGTATCGAATCCAAAGCCATCTGATTTGAAAGGAATAAAGAAACAAAGTATAAAGGCACAATATTTACACATCAAATCATTAATTCCTAGAGAAGTGATTCAGAAACTATGCATGTAGAAGGGAAAGCTGAGACGTCGGGACTCTGGTATAATTCATTCTTAAAAGTTAGTGGATAAAAAGAGATGGTTTAAGTTCTTGTAAGTCTTCACATCGTGTTATTCACATCCAATGTGAAATTATTATTTTATCATGAAACTCTTACATGAGAAACGTAAAGATGAAGAAATTAAGATATTAAGAGTCAGAAGCAAGAAGCCATAGCACTCACAGCATGTATCAGGCTTCTCAACAATGAGTCAAATAGCACTTAAGGCAAACGGCCTTATTATAAAGGACTCCAAATTAGTGGCAAACGGCATTCTATGTGCTATTAATATGGTTTTTCAGCCAATCCCAATACCATTAGAGGCTGGGACTTTCATGGCATCAGATTTGTAAATTATAAAGTAAGCTCAAATATGGGGTCGACAAGGACTTGATGTACATAACCACAAGCAGATGGAGACTCAGAATTGGTAAAGTAGGTAAAAGCAAGTAGGATGAAAGATTTGAGATTTGTTGAATTTGTTAGGGCTTTATTTGGATGCAAGATTTCTTCTGCCATTCATTGAAGACTATATATATTAAGGCCACGTGTTTTCTGTCTAGGAGCACCCCGTACCACCAAACACAGAGACATAAAATGATCATCTTGCCCCTTCTGATCAATGTCCAAGCGTGTATTCTCATTGGCCAAGGTAGAGCCACGCGTATGGCATAAAAAACATTTTCCCATATGTTAAAGGCATGCAAGAGATCACTATCTAGTCGTCTCGCCCTTGCACCAGTGTTGAGGGCTAATGAGAGTGCATGTTGGAGCATCAACTTGGATGGGATTCTTGATTTCATGAGGGATGGGGCGATAATTTCATTTGCTATTGTGTCTAGGCATAACAATCACATAACCAAGTAGTGTTTTTTTTTCCCATATAATTAAAGGAAAAAAATAATGTTACCCGTGTGTTCCTACGCGTAAACACAAAGGTGGCAAAATGATTACCCTACCCCTTGTTAGATGCCTAGACATACACTCTCATTAACCCATACCACTTAATGCAGGACCACGCGACAAAGTAACATTCCTTCTCCCATAATTTAAACTTCTCCCTTGGTCCTTTGCCCTCCTGGTATGGTGCAACTAGGACCCAATTGCAACACCCCAATGCATCTAGCTTCACAATTACGACAGAGATTAGTTTTGATCAGTTAGGGTCCTGAATCCATAAATATTGGAAATGGTACAACTGTTAGTCTGATACCTTAGTTTGATAGCAATAACAAAGGTGTCATGAGGGTGGAGACTTCAATTCTTTCATTGTTTTCCATGGATGGAGACTTGACTTTACTTGATGTTTAAGGTTTTGACTTGATTAGTCAACCCAGCACAAAGAGAGCAGAAGGAACACACAATAATGAAAGCTCATTATCATTCATCAATAGATTGAAACCAATAGAAACTAGAAAACAGTACAAAAAGACCCGTATGTTATAACCCAGGGATTCTCTCCAGTCACTTGAAATACTAGTGAAACCAAGGGGGAAAGGTTGAGGAGAGAACTACCTCTTCCCATACAAGGTGGCCCACATTTTCCAAGGATTTAAGTCAATCACTTCTTAAGTGGGAACAACACAGCCTTACCATGGATTAGACTATAGCTCAAATTGCTAGCACCACAAGCAACCATTGTGAGTGATCAGTGGACATTGGTTTTTTTTTTTTTTTGGTGGTGGGGAGGGGAGGAGGTGGGGATTATAGATGTGGGTTGAAGTTCCAACACCTTAATTTGCCATATGATGTCACTTGGAAAAATCCTAATTATTCAATTAGAAAAGGGCTCTATGTATTGGTCTTGTCAAATTTCACCCTCTTCAATTGGTCATACCAAATTTCAATCCTAATTTTATCATATTGTACACTTGCCTTTTTAATTATTTATTTTTTATATTTCTCGTGGTCATAAATTGTTTAAAGTGTTGTATCAAATGAGAATAATTTCAAAAGGGAAAGAGAGAGATAGACACAATAGGTGCTAGTCTACAGTATACCAACAGTACATCTAATCTTTTCCTTTTTTACTTTAGATAAAAAAATAAGATTGTACTCAACCATACCCAAGGAGTATCTCAGTTGGTAAAAACCAACCCCTTATAATAAATAGCTCAAGAGTTCAACTTTTTTGGGTTCTAGCTATCCAAAAAAAAAAAGGAAATTCAAACTTCACATATAATAATTATTGAAACAAAGTCCATCCGTCCCTCCTGGAGATATGCAAACCCTGTTGAGAGAATTTTGTAGTTTGTGTTGTGGGCTATTTCTGAAGGGTTGTTAAAATTTTATAGGTTTTAGGGTTTATATGGGGTGATTTGGACAATTCAATCTTTTAATTTCCCTAATAAATTGGTAGCAATGGGGTTATAGGAAATTCACTTTGATAAAAAAATAAAGGGGATTATAGGAAGTTCTTTGTAAACGTAGATACGCATGAGGAAGATAGTTTCTAACTTTTTTCTCCATTGTTAGAAAACTGCTCTCATTTCTCCATAGTCGTAAGCACCTTGCCGAACTATGTATATCCTTGCGTCTAATGACTTTTTGATTATTTAATTTGTTTGTTTCATTTGTTCTCTACGACATATGATATATAAGGTTTTGATTTTTAGATACCCTCACCCGAAAATTAGTAAAGGAAATTTTTTTTTTCAATCATTAGCAAGAAAAATCTATCCATTGGGAGTCATTATTCTTTCCCAAAACTTTAAAATGATATTATTCTAGGAATCTCATTTAACCACCAAAGCCTGTGGAATAAGAGATTCACTCTTTATTTGGGTGAAGAAAAACTCAATCCAATGGTAACTTTCATACGACGGAAGCACTTGGCTTGTCAAGATTCAAAGCTTATTTCTCCCCCAATTTTTTTTTTTTTTTTTTTTTTGGTGGAAGAGGGCAGTGGGGATGTTCTTTCGTCAGTCAGCTTGGATTTTGTGTTGTTTTATAGACCTTTTTTCAAAATAATTTACTAAAGACTGAATTTTCCTAAGGCCACGATGAATGAACATAAATCCATTTATCATTTGGACATTCAGGCTACTCAAAGGGGAGGGGGGATGCGGGATCTTCAACCCTAGGATCACACGATGAATCTCACTGAGCGATTCAAGGAAGTTTCCTTCTGTTTACAATTCAAAAAAATAGGAAGTGTAATTTTGGCCCTTAGGGGCCATTAGAAGTGTGAAATAGAAAACCAAAATCTTTGTATTCAAACATTCCAAGAAAAGGGTGATGGAAGATTGGGCCCAAGCCCACTTAATAGTTGGTAAATGCATAGTCATGAATTGAATTAGTCATCGGTATTATTATTATTATAATGCAGTTACCAAATCCAATGCAGTACCGAGACCACCCACTATATGAGATGATACATAACTTCACATATCTGTCCCACGAACAAAATGCATAGCATTTGTCCTTCGGAGGTGGAAGCCATGGGAGGGGCAGTTGCAAGCAAAACTTAACCGACACGGACATGGACGTCACCCCCCCTCCTCTTCTTTCTGTTACATGGTTCTGGGCACGTGCCCCTCCTCTTCTCTTTTGACACAGTCATCCTTTAAGCCCAACGAAACCCACTTTGAGAACCCTTTATTCTTCCCATGGCGCATGCTCCTACTCCATTCTCTCACTGCAACAAAAATATAACTCCTTTCCTATAGAGAGGTGGACAGTGGACACCACCACTTCACTCCCCTCTCTCCCCGTTAGATTGGTGGAATGAATTAATAGTTTTAAAATAATATACATATATATATATATATAAATTGTGTCAGAGAAGGAAGTAGAAAACGAATAAAGAATAGAGAACTCAGACAAAGAGATTAGAGAGAGAGAGAGAAAAAAAGAGAGGCACAACATATCACAGACAGAAACAGAGACAACAGACAGTGGCAGCGATGAGGAAAGATTTTGAGGTTGGAAACTTGAAAGTGGTGTGTGTAGGTGGGTGACGAGCCTAGGTGTAGGGGGCTAGAGGGTATTGGGTAGGTTTAGGTTGAGTGGGGAACGGGAAGGAAGAGACGAGGGGAATTTTCAGTTTCCTGATTCTGACATAACCACCGACTCGACACTCCACAACCGCCAACGCCCCACTCTCGCTTGTCACGCCGCCGCCTCCGCCGTCGCTGCCGCCCAAACCAGAAGGTGAAGGTCTCTCTCTTGCTTTCTCTTTCTCTCTCTCCGTCGTCTTCTTCCTTGCGCCTGTGGCTGAACAGAAGGGGAGAAGCTTTTTTCTTCGCTACTGTCTTATTCCCAGTTGAATCTGTTCGTGTTGTTGCATGAGTTGGGTACTTGGGTTGGATTTTTTTGATCTATGGGATGAACTGGGATCCTCCTTTTCCCTTTTTCTTCTGGGTGACTGCGATTACTCAGACCCGAAGGAACCCAGATTGAACCAGCTCCCTCCCTCCTCTGGTACTGTACTTTCACTGAACGTTTTCCTGTAATCTCTCCCTCACAGATTAGGACGTTTCCCTCATCAGCGACAGCCAATCCAGCCCTTCTCTCTCTCACACTTCCGTACCTACTCTCATCAGTATTGCAGGAGATGCGAGCAGGATACTATTCTACTTCGGTGCTGCTCTCTTTGGGTTGATATTATTGAAGAAGAGGAGAGATCATCATCTATCACAAAGAGAGAAAGATCCTTGAAGATTTTCTTGGATAGAATAAATAGTTGCATCTTTATTACTTAACCTCCCTTTTTCTTACTCGTGGAAAGAGATGGTTAAGGCGAAGGACCATGGGGTAAGGGGGAGGTGTGGATGGAATCTGGTTTCTGGGCTCTGGTAACGATCGCCGTTGTTTTCTTCTTCGCATAGATTCTCAACTGGAGAGTATATGGTAGACACGTTGGGTTGGGTTTACACTCTCTTTAAAATCTGAAACCGCAAACGCCACTTCCTCCAGAAATCCCGTATCCCCAAGATCAAAATCTGCATGAACCACCACACCCACTCTCCTATTAATAGAGAGCTAAAGGAGAAATAGAGAGAGAAAGGGAGGAAGAAAAAAAATAGAGAGAGATGCAGCAGGAAGGTGGAGGAGTAGGTGGGATGAGTGGTCTGCAACAACAAGATCGGAGGATGAAGCCATCATCGGCTACGGAAAATCAACAACAACCACCACAGCAGCCTCAGAAATGTCCTCGTTGTGAATCTCTCAATACCAAGTTTTGTTACTACAACAATTACAGTCTCTCTCAGCCTCGTTATTTCTGCAAGACTTGTAGAAGATACTGGACTCAAGGAGGAACTCTCCGAAATGTCCCCGTCGGAGGTGGTTGCCGGAAGGGGAAACGATCCAAGAGACCCTCTACCTCCGATAACCCACCACCGACTCGTTCACAGAATCAACAGCAACTATTAATTTCAACCTCAGATACTGCTGTGATATCAACTACTACAGCTTCTTCTTCGAGGAAACCAGAAACTGATACGATCATGGCTGCTTCAAATCCGATCCCATCTATGGCATCGGTTCCTTCTTCTTCTGTCTACTATGGCGGTGGAGGAGGGTTCTTATCTTCCCTGTCAACCCTTCAACCTTATAATCCCCACATGAACGTCGGTGGTGGTGGCGATTTCGGAGGTTCCAATTTGGCGCTGCTACAGGGATTCGGTCTCCCTTCTTTTATCCCACAACAGCAACAACATCCACAAGTATACCAGATGGGGGGTAACAGAGAGATGAAGCCGTCACAAGTTTTTCCTCCTCCAGAGGAGAACCTAAGGCCTTCTGGTTCAACTTCTCATCATCCTCAGGACTGGCATCAAAGCTTTATTGAATCTTCTTCTAACTCCAAACCTGGACCAACTTATTGGAACAACAGCAGCGGAAACAACATGAACAGCAACAGTAACAACAATACTACTACTGCTACTACTACTCAGTGGTTGTCTGATCTATCAGGTTATGGTCATCCTTCACAACCCTTCATATAGTTCAACTCTTCCAAAGTTTAATGACCTTAACTGTGAATTCGGGGAATTCTTTTTTGTCTTTCTATAGAAACACCATTGAATCCTCTCTCTCTTTTTTTCACTTTTTTTTCTTGTAACTGTAGCCTTTTTTTTTTTTTTTGGTGGGTATAATCAGTTGGATACTTGAATGATGTTGATGAGGGTTGGTCTGTTATCTTATCTTGATGTGGGTGTTCATATATGGTTCATGTGGAGAACAAGAATGTTTAGAGGGTAGGAAGCCTATATTTTCTTTATTGTGACTTCTCAAAGTTTCCATTTTTGATGGTTTTTTTATCAGAAATTTGTGATTCTTATCTTTAAAGTTTATACTGTTACATCGCTGGAAGCTCTGATACTTGTTTCTAGCTCTAGCTGAGTAGGGTCTGTAATTCGATAGAGATAATTTGATGATAATGGTTTGAATAACATTGGAGACAAGATTGGTTTTTTTTTTTTTTTTTATATGTATGAGCATTAGAATCCTGATCCTGACTATTAATTGTTTTTTATTTATGTACCAAATTTCCAGTGTTGATTGTGTTCAGTCATCAGTCATCAGTTCCGCACTGGCACTGCAATTTCCTGAGTCATGGCCGAGTTGATCCTTTCATCTCTCTCTCTCTCTCTCTAAAAGTCCCAAGTACATCTTTGGGAACAGCACAGAGAGACACAGAGGATCAGACGGTCATAAATGCATGCATGCATGAGTGCATGCTTTAATTCTGTGGTTACCTTAAAAGGGTAAGCACGTCCGTCGCTTGTATAGAAGGATCAGACGGCTATAGGCTACAGAGGGGTGCATGCTTGTTCTGCAACTTTCTAATCTAGTTTCCTTTTATTAAAGTTCTCTGTAAAGACTGTAGAGATGATGATATAGTGGGGAAGGACTCATGGTGGTATTCCTAGGAAGTGAGATTTCTTTCTTCTTCCACTTCCAGGAAGGATCCAGATCTTACAGAGAAAACCCATTAATTTAATATTAAAGAAAGACTTAGAAGATTATTAAACAAAAGAAAAAAAGAAAAAAAAAGGTAGGCTGAAGGAGGAGAAGGAATGTGGGGAGGCCGAGAAAGATGTGGTGTTGGGTGGAGGAGCACTGGGCTCTGCGGTTTCCCAAACGCAGCGTATCTTTTGTCTGCAAAGTAAGATCTATTGCCCAGAGAATAAATGCTTCAGGTCGTCTCTCTGTCCTCTGAAACGAGAGAGAGAGATAGAGAGAGAGAGGGGTTCTTCCTCTACTAATTAAAACCCGCCAAATTCTAGTATTCTACTACAGCTTTTCTTCTTTAGAGCACAGTGCGGCCTGTGGACTGTGGAGTGGATGCAACAGTTACAGGTCTTCTCGCTTCTTAAAAATAAGGTTCCACGAATTGAGCGGTGATGGAGGAGCATGTTTCGTTACTCACGAGACATCGTGGCCCCACCTATGAACGACTTCATCTCTCTTTCTCTCTCTAGAGTCTTAGAGTGTAAAGTCTAGTCTTCTCTCTATCTTCTCTTTCTTGGGAGGTACTGTTTGATGGACGAAGACCCCATTATGGGTTATGGGGTATCGTACTACAAAGGCACTTCAGCTATGGCCCTTGTGAGTGGGGGTCGTGGTATCAGCTTTGTTTCTCTTCAATGATGGCTTCTCATGCATTGGGTATTGGCCCAGCAAACTTGACTGGCTACTGGTGACATGTTATTATATATATCATAATGGTGGTCTATAGTTCTCAAGATGGGTGCTATAACTAAAGGCATGTTTGATTCCCAATAATCCTAAATCTGTGTTTGATAGGCAGAAGAAAGAAAAGAAAAAAAGTACAAAAATTATTGTACTTTTTCCCTCTGGTTAAAATTTTTTTTTTTTTTTTTTTTGCATTTAGCATGTCTTCATAAGAAAAGATTTTTTTTTTTTTCAAATTCAAAATATTTTTGGGAAATTGTGAAATTTTCTTTTACTCTTATAAAAATTTTCTTGTCAAAAATACAAGAAAACATGAGAAAATATAAAAAAATAATAAGGCAAAAAATGAATGATTACACAATAATTTCTTACGTGTTTATCTTTCTCTTAAAATTTAAATTTTTTTGAATTTTTTTCTTTTTTTTTTCTTTTCTTCTCTTTTCTCGGTAACCAAATATACATACTCTTTATTTTCTCATCATTTCTTCTCTTCTCTTTTTTTTTTTTTTTCTTTTTTAGATTCTTTTTTCTTTTCTTTTCTTCTCTTGGCTACCAAACATAGCCTAAATGAATATATTAAAAAAATGTAAAAATATTTTGTTTTTCTTGTTTTTTACTTTTTCAATATAAAATTGCAAATTTAAAAATCACTTGGAGAAACTGGAAAGGGAGAATTTTTCTTAGCATACATCCCCCCCCGTCCCTCCCTCCCTCCCTCCCTCCCTCCCATGGCCCCATTTAAGTTGTGTGTTCATGATTAATCTCCCCTTTGTGTAATTACATCACCTAGATCTAAACTTAGGTTTGTTTTATTGCAAAATTTAAACAAAGATAATATAAAGTTAATTTTATACAAAAAAATTTCCTGTTGAACATTTTTTTTCCATGGAAAGACTTCTATTCATCAAAACCTAGAAACCTTGTAGATATTGAATATTCGATTTTTTTTTTTGGCTAATGAGGAACCCCTTGAACTTGCCTGGTTTTACGGTTTGCAGCCATATCTAACCCTTATAACAGAACAGTCACGAGGAGCTACACCTAAGGTGTCAAGATCCATAAATCATGGCGTGAAATTCGGTCGAATTTTCCTACTTAATAATGACAACATTTTCTTAGCTAGGGAGTCTGTTACAATGTTAATCTCTTGAGCAATATACTATAAATTACATTCCAAAAATAAGAGGCTAAATAAGTAATATCCTCAATCACCTCTGGAATAGATAAATGGACATTTATGATCGCTCTTATATCATGAAAATAGAGTTCTTTGCAGTTTGCCTTCTTGAAAGGTCAAAATGAATCATAAAAATGTCTTAATCTTATTTTTTCGTCATTTATTTGCACCCTTAAATGTGAGGGAGCTCGCAGTAATCCACCGCCAAGGTCTCCACTTAAATCGCAGATATACAGATGGATACTCCTACACACACAATGTATACGACAGGGTTCGATCCCACAATCTTCTCCCCTGGGCACCAGCTTAGCTCTTCAAGCCAGAGCTGTCACCACTAGACTATCCTAGTGTTCGTAAGTATCCATAGTGTTGTTATCCATAATAAAGCCTTACTATCGAAGTTAGGGTGGTAATTGATTTTTCAATCTAACAGTCTTTGGACTAGGATTTTAAATCCAAATATTTCCCTTCTACTTCCATACTTGGTCTTAACCCAACTGTCAAGTGGGTCTTGGATTTGGAATGGCCTATGATCTATTTTCTCATATTTGAGAAAAATGATAGGTTGAAAGGGGGGAATGGGGGTTCCATTGACATTTGGAAATGATGCATGAATCCCCAAGTTGGATAATTTCTGACTCCAAACCTCAATCCCAATTCACTCACCCTTCCCACTAGAAATCTACTTCTTGATAGAGACTGGAACCTCCCCCTAATTCAAAAAATCTTCCCTAGGCGTATAGCTGTCGCTATCTCTTCCATGCCTCTCAGTTCCAATCCCCATGAATACTCTATTCAGTCTTCATCCCTCACTCCAGATCCCACAAGTTTTCCACAAAATTGGTGTTTACCTTAATCTCCTCACAATCCAATCTTATTACCAACCCTTTCATTAAAACTTGGAAGACGATTTGGGGTACATATAAAGATTCACCTTAAATTCAACCATTTTTCTTGGAAATATCTTAGAGGAGGAATCCCCACCCTTTCTAAAATTCAGTCCTTCATACCAGGAGATGATTGTGGTAGGCTATGTAACTTCGCTCTAGAAAAACATCTGGGAAACCTAGGAAACCCAACAAAATCAATTAGATTGACCCCCACCTTCGGCTTGGCCATCAGCAGAGAAACAAAATAGAGAACAAAATTTGAAACAAATAAGAAAAACTAGGCTCGAAGCAAGCTAGCACATTAGAAAATATGGGCTTTCCTTACGCATATATACCAAGATCGCCTTTGTGTTGGGTTACAATGTATTGTATTCCATCACAGTTTAATCTAGGAAGTATTATTGTAGGCCCTCCCAAATAATGGTGTGGGGGTTGCAAGTAGGGGTGTCAATTAGTGGCCCGACTCGACTAAACCGATCGGGACCGACCGTTTATAGACCGGCCCGGCCTGGACCGTTTATTAAACGTGTCGGGCTTGAGCCCGGACCGTTTATAAATGGTCGGTCTCGGTTTTGCTACTTGGACCGTCGGACGCCCGACCGAGACCGACCGAATAACGCCCGACCGAGACCGGCCTATTGTGCATCGAGTTGGCCCGACCCTTTAATGATTGTAAAATACCTATTTTACCCCCCAAATTAAAGAATAAAAACTAAAAAGTAAAGACATGTTCACATTTTAAATAATGGTTATATTTGGTATCATTTATTGATTTATTGTCAATTTTTTGGGCTTGCATGAGTGGGCCGGAATATAATAGCACATTTTAAAGAGGGCCCGTTTAAAAACCGGTTAAAGCCCGGTTAAGGCCCGACTAAAGCCGAATTAAGGTAGCCCGATTATAGCCCGAGACCGACCGACCGAATATAAAGTGTACCATGCCTTCAATAACTAAGCCCGATTAGTTAAATGGGCGGACACGGTGTAGCTTTTGAAAGTCTTCAAGCCCGATCGAAACCGAACCGGCCTGACCGGTTGACACCCCTAGTTGCAAGAGGGGAAAGAGGCCCCTTGCGTTTGGGGGTGTAGGGGGCGCAACTCCCAGCTTGAGCCTTTTATTTGGGACTCATTTACTGAGGGAAATTTTCATACTTTCTGGTATTAGGGTTTTTTTCTATATATTTGTAGTGAGATTCCTTTTCTCTATAAGCAATCTGAGAGAGTTGTGAGGATGAATATTGTAACATTATTCTCCATTGATAATGAAACAAGATCTTATCTCACTATGAAAGTAGGAAATCTTACCGAACCTTTAAATTTGTATGCAATGTTTGTTCTTGTTTTTCCATTACTTTTTTAGAGTTGCGTTTCTACACTTTGACCTCATATGGCCAAAAAATTAAAGCGAAATTTGAATGAGCATGATTTTTTCTATAGAAAGACTTCAACTCAATAAAAGCAGAAAACCTCGTAGATGTCGGATAATCAAAGTGGAATTTGGTCAAACTATCCTATTATTGAACATGATTTTTTCCGTAGAAAGACTTCAATTCATTAAAAGTAGAAAACCTTATAGATATCGGATATTCAAATTACATGATTCTATCAATCACGGAGTGGAATTTGGTCAAATTTTCTTGCTTAATACTAACAACATCTTCCAAGCTATGGAGTCAGTTACGATGTTGATCTTCCTAGAAATATACTGGATATTACATTCTAAAAAAAAAAAGGGGGGGGGCTAAATGAGTAATGTCTTCAATCACCACTTGAGAAGTTAAATGGACATTTGTGATCACTCCTACGGTATAAGAATAGAGTTGTTTGCAATTTTCCTTCTGGAAAGGTCAAAAGGAATCATGAAATGGTCTTAACCTCATTCATGGTCGTCCATTTGCACCCCTAAATGTGAGGGGGGTCTGAGTATCCGCAGTGCTCCTAATAAAGCCTTATTAACGAAATGAGGATGATGGTTGATTTCTCATTCTGATAGTCTTTGGACCAAGGTTTAAAATCCAAATATTCCCCCTCTACTTCCTTATTAGGTCTTAATTAACCACAACCGCAGAGTCTTGGGTTTGGGATGGCCTTAGATCTATATTTCCATATTTGAGAAAGATGAGTTTTTGGAAGGTGGGAATGGGGTTTCCATCAACATTTGGATTGATGCATGAATCCCCAAGTTGGATAATTGCCCCTGGCTCAATCCCAAACCATACCACCCTTCACTTTAGAAATCTACTTCTTAATAGAGATTGGAACCTCTCCCTAATTCACATGTCATCCCCTGACTTATAGCCACCTCCATCTCTTCCATACCTCTTAGTTCTAATCCTTATGAAGACTCTTCACCCGTCACTCCAAATTCCGCAAGTTTTCCACAAAATTGGAGGTTTCCTTCATCTCCTCACAATCCAATCGTATCACCAACCCTTCCATTAAAACTTGGAAGAAGAATTAAGGTCTCAAAATTCACCCTAAGTTCAAGCATTTTTATTTTTTATTTTTATATTTTTTTCCCTAAAAGTCAGCAAATTGTATTAAAAATAAAAGAATAAGAAGTTACAAAACAACTATCGAACCTTGTTTCACCTTTGGCATTGCCATCAGCAAAACAAAGTTTTATAGCAAATTGAAATTACAAGGCTTCTCTTTGAAGTCCTGATTCACCTTCGGCATGGCCATTAACAAATCAAAGCTCCAAAGCAAAGAGATTACATAAACCTATAACAAGGTCTATGTTGAGCATCCCATTCTAAATCCTAAGATACAAAAGCAAGAGTAGTCTCCCAGTTGTTCGAACTGTGAGTGGCTGCTCTTAGAGGAGGAATCCCCACCTTTTCTAAAATTCAATCCTTCATACCACTAGATGATTGTGGCAAGCTATGTCACTCCGCCCTAGAAGAACATCGAAGGAAACCCAGGAATCCCAACAAAAATCAACTAGACTAACATGCACCTTCAGCATGACCTCAATAGGGAAACTGAAAAAGAGAAGAAAAGGTTAAACATACAGGAAAAACTAGGCCATGGGCAAGCTAGTACATTAGAAAATATGGGGTTTCCTAGCACATCAATCTTAAGATCGGGCTTGTGTTGGGGTATGATGTACTATATTCCATAGTACTTTAGTTCAGGGATTATTAGGGAGCAATAATGCTGTGGGGGTTGCAAGAGAGGCAAGAGGCCCCCTGGCGTAGGGGGCGCCCCCACTTGCAATTTTTTATTTGGGACGCATTTAGTAAAGACAATTTTGTACATTATGGTATTAAGGTTTTTCGCTATATATTTGTATTTCTATACTTTGACCACATATGGCCAAAAAATTAAAGTAGAATTTAGTTGAACATGTTTTTTTTTTCCATAGAAAGACTTCAATTCATTAAAAGCAGAAAACTTCGTAGATATTAGATATTCAACCAACAAAATCTACTAGATAGACCCCTCACCTTTGGCATGGTTGTCATCAGGAAAATAGACTAGAGAACAGAAGCTGAACAAAGTAGAAAAAATATGCCACAGGCAAAGCTAGCACATCCCAAATCTAGGGTTTCATTGCACATCAATCCTAAGATCCTCTTTGACCATAGATAGCCAAGAAATCAAAGGGGACGATGTTTCCAATTTAGCTGTTGACTTAGAAATGAAGTTTGCCATGGGATTAGCTTTCCAATAGTAGTGAGTGATTTTCCACCTAATACTATCTAGAAACCTTTGAAGAGCAGACCCATATTGCCAAACAAGCCAAGGAACAACCATGATTGATGTTGAGTCACACTCGATCCAAATTTTCGAAAGCTTAAGGCTTCTAACCAATTCCAAGACCCAACACTATATAGAACACAGAATCCTACCTCAAAATTGGAGTTTCTTCTTATCTTGTTAAATTTTCCAAAGAATCGTCCCCATACAGAGTTTACACACATTCAGATCTTTGTTGTTTGATTGAAAATTTATTAACAGTTCTAACCTCAATCAAAGTGATACTGCACACTTCTTCCCATGGCAAACTAGGGACATGCGAATTTTCAAAAAAAATAAAATATTTGATCCCAAACCCCTACCATACCAGAAACCACAGATTAATCCACGGGTCTGGTTTTTTCAAGCACTAGGGTTCTTTCACCCGAATCTTTATTAGGCCAGTGGTAAGATTGACGTGCCATGACTTTTTTTTTCTTTTTCTTTTTGGTGGGATAAGAAAGCGCCATCTGTCACCTTCAAAATCTCTTGACTCTTGGTTCTAATATTGTTGTTTCGACGCGTGGCAGTCTATTGTATGAGGAAAGATCCAGCGTTATGACTTTAGTGCCAGAATCTCAAACCTCTGACACTTGAGATGTGATGTGGGCCCTCTATTTCATTCTATAAATGCCACAACACTTGCATTGGCAGAAGTAAACTGTTTGGGCCCTCATTCTCCGTCAACCATCCCATCATGATTCAATGAGGGTAGACCCCACTTCCCAAACACTTTGTCTCCCTCCCGACTTCTTAGAAAGTAAGTAATTGGAGCCACTGCCCAAGGCCCAGGTGTATAGTAATTACTCTTGAGCTATATGTGCAGGAAACAAATAACACAAGAGAAGGGAAAAAAAATCCTCTCCCACTAATGATCCAACGAGAAGATGTGAATCCAAATTTTTTTAGGACCTGGCTCCCTCCCATAGAACCCAGGAAGGGAAGAGTGATCCACGACTGAAGTGCCCTCATGATCATATCCCATTTTTCAACTTATTTATCAAAAAAAAAAAAATTCCTCTTCAATTTAATTGGATGCTCAATTAATTATCCAACGACTAACTAGAATCTTATCCTTATTTATCCTGCAGTAACTCAAAACTCGGTCCATATTTATCCCGAAGTAACTCGAAACATGTTGGTTTGATCGACGAATTATGTGGGAATAGACTTTCTTTCTTTGGCAAATGGACTTTCTTCCTTTGGCAAGTCCTTTTTTATTTAAGTAACAATTCAATTCATTTCAGTTTTAGAAGGATTAGTTTGTTCGTTTTGAAAAACTTACCGCCACTAATTCGTTATGCGCCCCGATCGCAGGCCGTAAGTTGATCTCTCTGCTTGAGGCTACATTCATTTCTCTCTCTCTGGTTGAGGCTACATTCATTTATTCAACTTGACATGTGAAAAGGATTTATTAGAATTACTGAATTGTGAGTTCGTTCTGCATTCATTTATCTTATCTCAACCATTTGATTTTATTTTTAGAAATATGTATTTTTATTTTTCTGTGCTCAGAAATTTAAAAAAAAAAAACATCCTAAAAATCGTTTGATTTTTCTATTTCGTTTTATTTGTTTTTCAAAACAAAAATAAAAATTTATACCTATTTCAGTGTCTATTTTTAAAAACAAATAAGAAAATAAAAAAAAATTGTGAAAATCCTAATACTTCACTTTATCTACTTCAACCCTAACCCATTGTTAAAATTTCTCACTAGCAAAAAACAACTTTAACATGATTCTGCGATACTCACAATTCTGAACTACCTTCATCCTTTTAAAACTCATCTCCATGAAACATACATGTTGAACTACCTTCATCCTTTTAAAACTCATCTCCATGAAACATACATGCAATTCTAATATCGTGCCTTCACTCACGAGCTAAGTACCTGCAACATGATGCCTTCACTTATGTCTTGAACCCAAGAACACTCTCCACCTCATTGTTGAAAATGTTTCTAGAAACAAAAACTCCTAACTTTTTGCAATTTCAAAATTCGGGTTTTTTCCATTTCTACTGTTTCTAGACACAAACAGTAAAACGGCCCCGAGTTCCCAGGCAGTCTACCAAAATCTTGTCCCTAGCACAAAGCTTTGATAACACTAGATAGACTTCAGGTAAAAATCATCTTTAAAAGCCAACCATTAAGGAAATCACCTAACCGAATATAACCTTGGGGACATTGTTTGGATAATCTCTCCTTCTCGAATTTCATTATCGAAATTACATCGGATTTATACTTAAAGCTTCAATTATCACTTGTTAAGGGCTTCGGTTGAAGCCATCTAACTACATATCTCTCCACATTGGGTTACTCACAGGTAAGATTAATACTCATCCGCTATGTCCCACATAACTCAAACAGTGGAATACTCATCCGATATGTCCCACATAACTCAAACTAGTCCACTGTTGGCCAAGGTTGGTTCTCAAATTAATGGATCAGTGAGCCAGATTACCAACTTGAAATTTCAACTTCAAACTTATCATTGTTACAGTTATAACCCTAATTCGAGAGCAGAACTAGAATAGAAACAAAAAAGATTACAATATACAGTTTTTAATTAACTTCACTACTACCATCAACAAAACCACCATTAAAATCAGAACTTCTTTAATTATTTCTTTCTATTTATCTTACCATAATCTCCAGCTCGCTTGCTGAGGTCTTCAATTTCATCATCGGTGGTGGAATAATCACTATCGTCTTCCTTGCCAACGACAGTCTCTTTAATCTTCTGGCCCGTCTCCTTAGCCGCTCCCCATGCACCCTGCATCGTCTGCTTCGCCTTCTCCCCTATCTCCTGTACCACCTCCGTTGCCTTCTCCGTTCCTTGCTTAGCTTTATCCGCCACGGACCCAGTCACGTCGCTCGTCTTCTCCTTCACACCATATGCCACGTCGCCAGTCATATCCTTTACTTTCCTTGCTTTCTCTTTAGATCTTCCCATCCCTTCCTTTGCCCTATCGGACATACTGGATGCCTTCTCGCTCGTGGTATCTTTCACTTCACTTGCTTTCTCTTTGGCTCTGCCCATCTCTTCCTTTACTTTATCCTTCGCCTTTTCTCCCATCTCTTCTGCATTTCGATTCTGTCAATAATAGAAGAAAAAAAATATAAATCAAATTAGCAGGAAAAAAAATAAAAAAAATAAGAATAAGAGTCTTTGATTATTTACCTCAGAGTATTTGGAAGCAGAAGAGGTGAAGGAAACCCTTGAGACCTTAGAAGTGGAAGAGAATCTACAAGGGTTTCGGGGGAAGAAGGCCTTGGAACTAGTGAAGAATGAGTTCTTAGCTAGGTACACGGTTGCCATGGTAATTATATTGAGGTGTCTGCAAATCAAATAATCTGGGCGATTTTCTTATAAGGTTGGGAAGTGAAGAAGATGAAGGGATGGGTATCCGACACGTTTGCTTGTTATAGACACGTTTCAGACATGCTCAGTTTACTGGTTCAACGAGTCGACACATGTTGTTCCAATTTCCTATGAAACTTGTATCTGTATTTAAAATGAAGGGTGAAAGGACTTTTTGTGTTGGGCTGCACTTCGGCTAGCCTTGGGTCCAGGAGTCCTTGCATTTCTTGAGAGGCTTAGAATCCATTTGTCTATCTTAATGAGCTGTGCTGCACTGGGCTGGGCCGGGCCGGGCCATGGACTTGATGTTGTAGTCATCTAAGCTTGAGAATCAATATTGGCTTTTAATCTTAGAAGGGTTTGGTATAATTTACATATGCTCAGTGCAAGGGAAAAGTTCTTATCACTCTCTCATGTTTATCCTAAATTTATTCAAACTCATGGTTTTAAGTATCGATATCGTATTAATCATATTAATCATATCGTATCAATATTGGTTGAGATTGATATTAATATCAGAATGATCTAGATCAATTGCCTATATCATTTCAGAGGTGAAACAGTAAAAATAAATAAATAAATATTTGAAAAAATAAAGGCAAAATATACTTATTTTTTGCCCTTCACTTATTAATGGTCAAACTCCTCTAAGTTAGACTTTCACCCGATGCTGAGAACAATACCAATACTAATATTAAGTATCAATACCGGTAACTAAATCCTTGCTTCAAACTCCTCTAGTTAAACTTTCACATCTGATCCCCTTAAAAAAAAAAAAAACACCTCTTATTCCCTCGATATTTAAGCAAGTCATAATTACCTTTAGCATGTAATTTTTTTTTATTAATAGGAGTGGGACCCACTTCTTCCTTCTTTTCTTTGTCCGCAGGACACAGAAACCATCCCCCCAACCCGGCTGCACGGGTCACCGCCCCGCCACTGCAACCTCTTCATCTCTCTCTTCCATCCTAGTCTCCACCCTCTACCCCTTCCATCACCGTCCCCCCCCCCCCCCCCCCCCCCCCCCCCCCCCCCCCCCCTCCCTTGCTCTGCCGTACCCGTTGAATATGTCAATACTTGGAGTCCTGAACCACTGTGATGTTTTCCATCATGCACATGAAGCGCAAAACTCTTGTCTGGTACCCAACCTTCACACCACCACCACTACAGTAGCTTGGTTTAGTGACGATCAGTCCACGCTTGACCCTTTACGTGTAAATATGTAGTTCTATAAAGTTCAAAAACTATACATGGGGCTTGGAATTCAACAAACTCAACCTAATTTGTTTCTCTTAGGAAAAAGAATTTTATATTATTTATTTTCTGAAAATAATTTTATATTATTTATTTTCTAATAAATTTAATCTTATTTTATATGATAAGATTGGTTTTGGTTTAGTTGTTGGCTCTAAATAGGAAAACCATTACTTAGTTAGATGTTACTAAAACACTAATTAATAGGGGATTCTGATTGGCCAAGAATATATCAGACTGACTAAACCAAAGCAAGAGAGATGAGAGAATAGTTCTCACACTCCTCTAGAAAACACCTCTCCCATCTCTCTCTTTCTCTTTAAGTGATCGAGTATGATGATTAGGGTTTTATGGAGTTTCGATCTAAGGGAACGCAAACGCAAGTTGTACGTGTGAGAATGATTCACTGTGAAAAGGCTAAGATCACGTGGAGGCTCTGCACTTATGGAATTCCAGGTAATGATCGGAACCCTCGTATTGATTATTTGTTGAAGTCGACCCTGCAGGTAGGACGATTTGAATCGCTTCCGCGGATACTTTCTTTCAGTGGTATCAGAGCCTCCCTGCCGAAGGGGGACCTTCAATATTTTTAATAGTATTCATGCATTATATGGTCCTTGAATTTCATTTAAAAAAAAAAAGGCAATCCCTTGACACGGTTTGTGTCGCCGATCCATGTTCTTGCTTAATATATATATATATATATATATATTGCATGATGATTTGATCAGTATTTAAAAATAAAAAATAAAAAAGTGTGAACAGTGTGTCACTTAGGGGTGTCAATTGGATGGATCGATTTGGTTTCGGTCGAGTTGAATCAGTTTTTGTCTAGGAATGAGGGAGACCAAAACCAATCTGTTAAGGAAATTCGATTTTCAATTGGTTTCGGTTTCAATCCAGTTTGGTTTTGGTTTATTTCGATTTTTCAATATCGGGTTAATACAGGTTTAGATCGGTTTATTATTAGGCTTGAACCATAATGAATCTTACATTCATAACTTATAGTGACAAGATTTGACGAAAAAACACTTTAAATTTATGATTAAATAATCATGGTTTATCGTTTTGAGGGAAAGATAACTAATATTGAAACCAATGGATAACAAATTACTAAGAAGATAATTAATATTGAAATCACAAAATGAACCCTATTATCCAGTCATTCATTTAACTATTCAACTAGTTAATCAATGGAAGCATTATTACAATTTACAAATCAATCTCTCTATTCATAATCTAATATTTAATGATTTGTAGCAATTTCCCTTGCAATAAAAATTTTTCTCACTAATAGTATAAAAAATAGATGGTCAATTCACCAATTTATAATCTCATAATCATTTATTTTTTTATTGGTTTCATTCAGTTTGATTATTGGTCAGTTTGGTTTGGATCGATTCAGCCCAAAACCAATTCAATAAGGATCGGTTTGGTTCGATTCGGGTTTTATCACTCGATTTTGGTCGGTTTTATCGGTTTGGGCTAGGTTTTGATACCCCTAATTCATATGAAGAATGAATAGTATAAAATAAATAAATAAGGGAAAGAGAAGCTAAAACCACAAGAGTTGCAGGTTTGGCGGCTGTGAAGGCTTCACGAAGAGGAAGATGAAAAGAGTCGGGTTGTGCTTTTATTTTTTTAATATGAAATGACTTCAATGCCCTTTTGACTTATATCATGGCATGATTTCCTTATTGGGCTTTATAGTTGAAGTCCAAACTAGGCTTATTTTTAAAACAAAATCTACTTTTAAAATTTGGGCTTGGGCTTGGGCTTGGGCTTGGGCTTGGGTTGATCTCATATATGAAACCCATCTGGTGTTGTATACTTTAATGCCTTATATATACTTAGTTTTGAGCTGTTTTAGATCACAATATAAAGTTATGCTATTTGAAAGTGGTCGGTCCCTTACCTCATGTTAAATTCAAAAAGGGTTTTGCTTTTAAAATTATTTTGGGTCAAAGCACAACACATTTTTAAATGAAGGAATTTGGCTAACCATTTGTGACATTTAGGGGTCAACTCTGGGTTGTTTTGTTTTAAAGTGTGTGAATGGATGAGGCTCAACCCAAGCTCAGTGGGCCAATCCAAGGACAGACCCTGTGGGTCGACTTTTGGTCGACTTCTTTTTCTTTTGTAGAGGTATTTAAAATTTGTTTTAAGTAAAACCTAAATGGGATTTGTTTCATAAATCAAATTTCAGTCTAACATCTTGCTAGGTGACCAATGATTGAGACGTCAATTTCTAATGGTTAATATCTCTAATAGTTAATAATTTGTAAAATTATTAATATAAGGAAAATTAATGTGTACGAAATTGAATGGAGAGTCCAATACTGCTACCAAGCTTATGAAAATTATTAATTTTTTGATTTTGTTTATTTAAAATCTTAGTTTGACTAGCTAGGATCCACATAATAATATAGTATTATGTGAAAATTAATATTTGTGCATTTTAATGAATGACTTGCATGTTTTATTACATAAAATGTAATGGTCTATTTTACTAAATATGAATGAAATAGAATGTGCATATGTGAGGTAGGTTGTACCATGGGCCAAAAATATTATATTGTACATAAAGCTCAAATAGGCTTGTAACTTACAGTGTTAAGTACTATTTTCAAAAAATAGTACCCATTAAGTTAATTTGTACATTTACCTTGAGTTTCTTGAAACCTTAGTGGATCCATGGGCCCCCTAAACCCGTATAATTAAATATGATTTAATGTTTGATTTTCGGGGTGTAATAATTTCATGTACATGAGATGTACATATGTGATAGAATTGTCAAAAGTTGGTAATTTAAAATGTGATTTTGTAAATCTTAATTTCCACATAAATGAAATGAAATGATCAAATGCATGCATTCGTTAGTGGCTATGGGATTTAAAATGAACCATATTAATGGATTTTTATGTGGATGATATGCATATATGTGATTGTGAAATTCTTCTCTCATTAACTGTTTGCTCTCTCTCTCTCTCATCCATTCTTTTTTATTAACTGATGTACTCCCCTTAGGTAGCTGTCACACCCTGCTCGCACAGAATCGAGTCGATGATCAAGTTAAATCTGGTTAACTCATAACCTTCCAGGATCAATAATGTAGTAACTGCAGTACAACATATATCTACTAAACTAAGATAAGACCTGTATTTTCAGCGGAAGACCTGTTTATAATAATACCTGTAATTATTTTTCAAATACTTGATACCAAAATTGAGTTATAAAAGTTATATACATTTGGGTCCGAAGGCATGGTATATACACAAAAATATAATAATTTAAGCATCAAGTCATCCAAAGGGAGTACATCAAAATAATAAAAAAGAATCACTTAGGAGTCACTGTTGCCATGCAGTACAATCCTCGCACATGCAATCGACACCGTGCTTGAACTCATCAGGGACCCACCAGTCCTCAGAAGAAAACTCCACAGTGGGGCCTGGCTCCTGATCTCTAGGCGGGTAACCTACAAAATCACCTAAAAAGAGTTATGCACGTGAGATGAGCTCACTAGCCTAGTAAGTGAAAAAGAAAACCACACAAGGGAAAACCACACAAACAGTCATAACATAAATGCGCCTATATGTATGTAATTCATTTTAATCCTATTAGCCTAACAACATTACTAGGTCATACCCGGGTATGAGCTATGAACCCCATTCTGCGATACGCCCATAGGGTTGTCGAAGAAGGCCCACCGTTGGTACCAAAATTTGAAATGCAAGCCAACTCCTGATAAATTTAAATGACAAAAAGTAAATGGGTGACTCCACCCGAAATAAAAGCAGTACGATCAACCTTTTGAATATACCATCGAGGTTACTGAATGTCCTAGCAATCAGCCATGCGTACTTCTAACCATGCATGAGTTCGACAACTGCAACCCGATGCTTCCCTCTAATAGTAATCGAACACCTAAACCCCTGTTGGGAAGAGTCGTAGGAAAAAAGAGTATATAAATCCTAGTTGCATCCTTCTATATGAGCATAGTACAATTACACGATGACACTGCATCTCATTCCACAGGCCACCAAGCACTCGTTACCAAGTCGACTACGACATCTAAATCTAGTATGCATATCATGTCCAAATGAGATTCATCTATCACATACATCAAGATATAATGAATATTCAATCATAACACAAAGCATAGCATATTATGTAAATGCACATTCAATGCGTGATATGGCATATGCGATGTCTAGTCTACACACAAGTGAGATGATGACATGACTAAACTAACACATGTTAAATGATGTATAACATTCTAAAATTAAATCAGAGTTCACTCCCCACTTACTTGTATATGTACACGGTGCTTGTACCTGACAAACAAGAGATTTAAAGTGTGGGTATGCATATGAAGAGTGTAACCTATCATAAACATAATGGTTTATCATTTTACTATTTTGGGGTCAAAATCATCATGTTTGAATAATAAAATTAGGTTTATAATCATAAATGGTGGTTACCCGTCAAATTTGGACCCATTCTGGGCATTCTGAAAAGATGGTGTGCATGAGTCAAAAACAGGCAGGTCTCAGAGCCCACCGGTTTCATGCCCACCAGTTACACCAGAGCTAAAAAATTGAGTTCTGAGAACTCAGGTGGGCCAGAGACCCAGAGACAGGTGGGTCAGGAACACCTCCCAGTCTTGAAACGAAAATTTTCCATCATCTTCCTCATCTTCTCTCCGGCTTTGGGGAACTTATTTGGGGCAGATCCGGTGACTCAAATCACTCATCTAAGGTCCAATCATGTATCCTCAACCTAGATCTTAAATCAAATAAAAAAAAAAGATTCTTACCTCTTTGTTAAGAACACCAATAAAACCCTAAATTTCATTTCTTTTGCTCAAGAACTTCTAAATACTCTAGATCTTCACGAACACTCATTTCAAATCCTTCAAAATCATTGTACACACCTTCTATTAGACTTTAGATTTGATTATCCAAGTACGATTAGTAAGATCCAAATGGGTTATTTCCCAAAAATAAAAAAGAAGGTTTAAGAAATGGGTTTTTTATGAGAATCCTTGGAATATGTACAATACTTACCTCAAATCGAAGATCCCAACGAGCTGATCATTAATCCGGGCTCAAAATACCAAGACCCAGCTCTAGTGAAGCTCTACGGTCGATTTCCTTTCTTCTTTCTTCTTCTTCTTCTTCTTACTTTTCCTTTCTTCTTTCTTTCTCTCTCTTCTTTACTCTCCCACTGATCAACTATCATTAATAAGGAAAAAAAACAATAAATGTCTCTTCTTTTATACCTGGGCCCCAAAAAATATCTTCTAGTCATAGGTGGGTACATCTCAGGTGGACATTCTCAGGTGGGTATTCTCAGGTGAGTATATCTTAAGTGGATATATCTCAGGTGAGTATACCATTCTAGTCAGCCCATTGCTAGTATTTCACTTGGACTTCAATGGTGACAAACTCATACTTATAATTAAATTGCATAGGCACCTAAAATTACTAGCACGTTCCCTTACTTCTTGTACATGGCCTCATGGTGCATGCAAGTGCAAGGCTTGTGTGTACATATTACACTTGATACCCGCTCAGTCTTGTTAGGCCAACCCAAGTTTAAAGTCACTCTTGCTACCATGTTCCATATGGCACTTGCGTCAATTCGCTCCGGTTCAGCCCCTATATGATCAAACCAAGTCAATACGGGTAATTAGATTAAGTTTAGAAAGTAAAGTATTATAGCAGCCTAATTGGTGGGTTGGTTTTTCAAGGTTTCTTTAATAAAGATAATGTAAAATAGAATTAGGATTCTATTTTATCATGTGATGATCGAGAAAAAATTGATGACGATCAGAGATGTTGACCAAGGGTTGATCGAAGGTGTTGATCACTTGGAGGAAGAGATCAAGATCAAGATAAAATATTTTTATTTTATTATTTACAATGTGATAGTTATTTTTATGTAACTTACATTCACACTATCACTTAACTAAGTTAAGTGGGAGTAGCTAATAGGCTATGTTCTTACATGAGATGCAAAGTCAATTTGACTCCGGATGCCATCCCATAACTACTATAGTTAATAATTTATATATGATACTTATTTTAATTGTTTAATATAAATGTCTGCTTTATTACATGTGATGTGAAGTTAATTCAAATACATACAATGCAATGTATAATAATGCATTGAATGCATGTCTATATGATTGCCTATGTATATGCGTTCATGTTCCTCTCATTATAAAATAAGTGTGACATGAGAAATCCTAAAAGTGAAATTCTCATGGCCTCCCATGGTCGGTGAGGGTAGATGTTTCATAAGTCAATTCTAGCAAATACCGATAGGATAATGCTTGTGATTGATCAATGAACGGTCTACACTAATCTCCTATGTGATAAGTAAAGGACATGGTCTGTGAGAGGTGTACTGCGATAGTAGACACTAGCTCACAATGCCATGATTCACTCTGAGACAATGAGTATGCACTTGACATATTTATGTGTCAACCAATAGGAATGGACATGGTATTCAGGTGGTCAAAATTATTGAAACTCTTTGTGATGGATAAAATCAGTCCAGTCAATCAACACGTGAACAATGAACTCCGATAGGCTAAGTTGTGTATGTAAGGGTTGAATTATTTCAATTCACACCCCAAAGCTTTGAGGGAAGCTTAAGGTGTAAGAAACCATTGATTGAGCTTCACCCGCTTGTATTCAATGATATGTATCTATAAATTAATTATACATCATTACCTATTTTACTATCATTAACCCACTAATTATTATAATGTTGACCCTTTGTCTGATTTAATTATTTGGAATAGACAAGACTATTTATTCATGCTTGTATTTGAGTAAATTAATTTATCTTGAGAGATAATATTCTTTCCTTAGTTGACTCTATGATACTCTTTATAAATTACCAAGGCTTATAGACATGATGAGGATACTAAGGAGATGTTTGATGAATAAACTAAATATGCTCATTGATCGTCAACTAAGGTCTATCATATTACCCAAGATGACTTAAGGTTCTTTAATTCTTGACTATGTCATAATAATGATAGGTAACTCTATGAGATTGAAATTTTTTAAGTTAATAATAGATATTTATTTCAATATCTTAACCATGTCACCAAACATAATTGGTGGAAACCTTTGCTTATGAAAAGTTAGGGTAACAGTAATGGCATTTATAGTTTTCTCTTCATATTCAATGCCCAATGATTAAAACAAGAAGAAAGAATGTGTGGCTGTGACCCATGTGTTAAGTACTATAGGAAAAAATGATACAAATAATTGTCAGTTTTACCTAGCTACCTTATGAAAGTAGATGGATGAAATTTTTCATACAACACTTGTCCTGTTTGAATATACTGTGTTGGTATGACCCACAGTCATATGATATATATGGATTTCGATTCTTTATGCATATTTACAAATTAATTGTATGGTTTAAATATAATAAGAATGCTTTATGAAAACTAAAAATTATCTTTTAACTGGGACTAGAGCAATTACTATGATATGGTAATGAAGAAAAAAAAGTTTTTATGTGCGCTCTAGTTAACTTCATACTTTTGGTGTTTGTTGTAAGATTGTATAAAGTTGATAAAATTTATAAGTTGGGAGGGATAAACCTTCAGAATATCTAAAGAAAAATCCTATGTCAACTTATAAGTACTATTTATGAGGACATATGACTAAGTCTTTTTTCAAAAGGGCTGTAGAGCTATTTATGTTTTGGAGTTAATTTATACTAATGTAGATCATTCAATAAATACTCTATCTGATAAAGGTATGAGTGTTAACTCTTGATTAGATCAAGTGAGAGTATTTATCATATTTTTTTTGGATTATCTAAAATAGTATAAGATCTCTAATTGAGATACCTGAAGACATCATATTGTATGATGTAATAAAAAGATCGAATTGGACATTGTAAGACAATATTTGACAGTTGTTTTATTAGCGTTATATTTTTAAAATAGCAGTATTCATTTTGAATAAGTATCCATCTAAATTTGTACCTAATGAGCCTTTTGAATAATAGAATATACGAAATCTTATTTTATAATTTTTTAAGGTATAAGGATTGTTTAGCTTAAATGTAAAGGCTGTTGACAGATGAGATAAAATACAATAATAAATAGCACATGGTTTGATAATCCTATTTGGTGATTTTTCTTTAAGAGAATTATATTACATTGTGATATATTTCAGGGGGCATAGAATAATTCTATGTTTACTAATTAAATCGATATTTGTAACTCACATGTTTTGTGCAATATCCTTGAATGTCTCAATGGCGTAAGAGAATCATTTTACTTCCTATAAACTATACATTTTTTTATAAAGGAGGATGACTATGTAGAAAAGCTCTACACATACGTGTGGTCTTTAGAATCAGACAGACATTTGTTGAGGTTGTATAGGATATAGACACAAAAGATAATAGAAAATTGAGCTTTAAAATAATCTCTTTTTATTCTTACCAAGTCTAGAATTTTATAGATCCACTATAAGGCGTATGCCCATTGGATATAAGTGGATTTGTATAAAGATGAAAGAAAAGGCTGAAAGAAATGAAAAATTCAAAGCATGATTATTGTCGAATGGTATACCGTCAAAGTTTTATTGTTGACAGATACACACTGTGATAGTCACAGATTCAACTGTTAATAGAAGAAGAGTGCATGTCATTGAGATCTAATCGATCTCTTTAGTGTTTATATTATCTGAAACATTCATCTTTGATCAAATAACAAATCGTTTGTTTTGATCAATTTTTGAATGGACCAAGTGATCAGTGAGAATACAAATATTTTTCAGGATAAAATTGTTGGATTGTTGTCAAGCTTTAGTAATTGAGAATTATTGAAAAGTAGACCTAAGTTCGTAATGTTACTACTTGTCAATCTAAGTAATATTTGATTATTTAAAAATTTGACAAGTGTGATAGGTAATAATCCATAATATTTAAGGTTTTACATTTAAGTGATGGTTTTATATTTTAGAATAGTTTCAAAAAGTAATTTATCTTAGATTACACTATAGTAGTGGAATGTTTGGCAATTAGCCAAGTTGTTTGGTTGACAAAAGTTCTTGGCTTAATAAGAGACTATTTATAAGCTTGTAAAACTACTTATTGTCCAGATATGTGATAATGAAAATGTTTTACATTTGAATAAAAAAATTCAAGTTGCATCCTGTAGAAAGATTAATCCAGACAGCTGATGAGATTAGCTCAGAGGAATAATTTTTTAAAATCTCTTTACTAAGGGATTGATATAGGATGTGAATATGTTGAGAATATATAAGACAACTTGATGACTTTGATGTACAAGTAGAAGTTTGTTAAAAATTTTTTGTCATCAATCCATATTTATATGAAAATTATATAAATTAATTTATATGATTTAAATAACGGGCATTGGTAAGTCCTTAGGTTTTAACCTAAAACTGTTCACGACTAGAGATGGGACTGGACATCCTGTGTAAATGATCATCGTATTGTGTGTATCTAGGAATGAAGATTCCAGGGCACAAATGCCAGTGTACATATAGTGTGTACATTGAACCGGATCATACGAAAAAATTTTAAGTGTGTATTACTGTCTATTAATTTGAAACGAAATTCTCATGAATAGTGTACAATCGATCCTTTGACCTGAGGGGTTCTTATCGATGCGATCACACATTATGAGTTTTTGTGCACCAACAGTTGATTTCTCCCTGACTATATATCAGTGTACTAGATTTGTATTATTTGGTTGTATTCGAAAAAAATTCCTAACAAGGAATCCACTACCCTTATTGGGAGAATATCAAGGAGAGAGAATAACTGTACTTGATTGGACATAAATCTGATACCAGTGGCATTTTTGTAAATAGTTTATAAAATTTTTAAAATTAATATTATTTATTAATATTTATTTTCGTAAGTAATTTTAAAAAAATAAATTCTTTGGTCCGATCAGAATTACAAAATCTCTGAAAATTTTTCTATAAACTGGGGATATGACAGTATACACATGCCCTATAGTCTATAATGTGATATTGTATTGTGGAGGGACTGATACATAATAATCTACTTAAATTGGGTAATTATTGTTACATCTACCAGGCATCACATGTGTTGATTAACTCTGTATTATGAATACAGTTGTTAAGATGCATAGCATGCTAGGTGGAATCCCAATGGGATTCTACCTATTTTCTATAAGCTCAACCTATATGTATAACATTTTAATGGTCATGAATTCTTTTTGTGATTTAAGATTTTGAATCCTCATAAGAGATGAGATCTCATATTAGGATGGAGGAGATTGTTAGGAAAAATAATTTTATATTATTTATTTTCTTATTAGTAGGAAAAAAAATTTATATTATTTATTTTCCTAATAAATTTGATCTTATCTTATATGATAAGATTGTTTTTGCTTTAGTTGTTGGCTCTAAATAGGAAACCCATTACGTAGTTGGATGTAATTAAAATACTAACTAATAGGGGATTCTGATTGATCAAGAATATATCAGACTGACTAAACCAAAACAAGAAAGATGAGAAAACAGTTCTCACGGTTCTCACCATCCTCTAGAAAATGCCTCTCCTATCTCTATCTTCCTCTTTGAGTGATCGAATATGATGATTAGGGTTTTATGAAAACCTTGACTATTGTGGAGGAGCTTGGATCCAAGAGAACATAAAGTTGTACGTGTGGGAATGACACATTATGAAAGGGCTAAGATCGTGTGGAGGCTCTGCACTTATGGAGTTCCAAGTAATGATCGAAATTCTTATATTGATTATTTGTTGAATGGTTGACCCTACCAATAGGATGATCCGAATTTTTTTTGCAGAAACTTTCTTTCAGTTTCTATATTCAGGCTGAGTCTTAGGAGGATCCGTTCAAGCTTGGGATCCCTATCTCAGGTCTGGGATCTATTAATGTGGCTTAATCAGTTTTAGGGCTAGATCAGCAAGGGCTTATGTGGAAGGACGCTCAAAAATTTGATCTTAGATAATAATGGGTTGACTGAGACTATTCCTGCAATAGTCTCACCCAGGATGGCTGCTTGGTATAATTCGATACAGATTCAACGGCAGGGGTAGGGGCGCTAGGAACTAGGATGGAGGGGAGAAGTGAGGGGGTTGCACCCACAGGTTAAGGTCAGTGGGTGAAGCAATGGGGGATGGTTGCCTCGTCCCATGCATTCTGCGGAGAAAGGAAGAAGAGAAAGAAGTAGGACGAAGAAGTGGGTCCCACTTCTATTTATTAAACAAAAAGAAATGGTAAAGGTATTTATGATTTACAAATAAAAATAATAATAATAAGGTAATTTAGGTGATTTTAAGTTGTCAAGGGAGAAGGATCGATGCAAGTTTACTTTTTTTAGAGAATCAAATATGAAAGTTTGAGTCAGGGAGTTTAAGTAATTATAGGGTAAGTATAGGAGAGTGCTAAAAATTTTCCATAATAATAATAATAATATTACATGAATCAAATAGAAATTATATTCAGATTTGCATTGATTGTTGAAGAACTCCTCAAATATTTTTCTCCCTTGTCATAAGTTTTGTATGCTCTCTTTTCTACATAATTTATTAATGATCACTACCAATGGATGTGGCTATCTTTACATAGATGGGGAGCCGGGACTAACCTTGAAACAAGAATAATTACGCATCTCCCTTTATAAGGTCTCACTACTAATGCACTCATTCTACACTTCACACTTTAAGGTAGTTAGCTAAAGCTCATTAACTTATTATAAAAATCACTCCCAATTGTGATTTGTCCATCAAAAATACCAATCAATACTCATCCACTAATCTGAACTCATTTAATGACTGAATGCTACTTCATACATGATGGAAACACTACACCCTCCCACTTGAGCAATATGAAGTCATTATTCCAACCTTGGGTTTGATAAACTAGTTTTACATATATTGGAAGTGTTGAAAGTTTTTCACCTTAAAACATTAAACCCTTGGTCCAAGTAAGAACATAAATAATCGATCATAAGCGTCATCATATCTTATGTTGACATGAGACACCACACATCAAAGTGCTTGCACCCTCACCCACTTTTGGGTTATACAAATGTAAAGATATGGTATTGAAGTTACATATTACAATGATCGAAGATGTTAAATCCAAACTAATCCTAACTTTCGACTATTTTGGACAAAAACATCCTCACTTAAGACATGAAATCCATCCTCACTTATGACATGAAATCCCGTTGACAAGATTGCTTTAGTTAGGCTCATACTTGATGGATAAAACACTATGGATTATTTCAGCTTTCTACAAAGGAAACTTTCCAAGATTAAATCCATCTAAGTAACCCATTATGAAAATTTTCATAATAAATATCACATAACACATGGGGTTCAAACTTGGTTGCACCAAGCACTATGGACTATTTCAACATTTATACAGGAAACTTTTCGAGCCTAAGTCCAAAAGAGAAGCCCAGTATGACTTATCTCATAAATATATCATATGGCACATCCCAAAATTTGGTTATTATTGTCAAAACAGATATTACAACATTGTAATATCAAGTATGAATGCATTTTTTTTTTTTTAGAACATTATAATAGTTCTTTTAATATTTAGTTTTGTTTATATAAAAAAATGGCATCTTTCTATTTATGATTTAAAGGCATAACTAAACAAAAGTAATTGTTCATGCAAAAGAGTGCATAGCCCGGCCTAAATCCATTTCCATTTCATCTAAAAGGGTCTAAACCCCTTAACTATAGGAGAACTGATTTTTCATTCCCCGAATGATACAACAATTAAATTTGGAAGAATAGTAAACACTTTTAGGAACATAAATCAATTCTATAAATAAATAGAACCAAATGCATTTCTATTTATGTTCATAAAAGTTATTTTCATAAATTTTTTAAATTGATTTATGATTTTGTTTTCATATACAAAAAACCAAAACAAATGTATTTTTTATTCTCTTTCTGAAATTTTTTTATCATTTCATTTCAGAACCAGGAAAGGGACTAGGTTCAGACCTGACCTAGTCAACAAGTGGTCTGGTCAACTGACCATTGTCCATGTGAGTTGACCCAACGGTCGTCGATTCCATATTTTGAGTCGATTCAAACATAGCTCGATTTGACCTATCTCAGTTCAATTTGGCATCCTAACTTAGACTGGTCGGCTCACTGCCACTGGTTTGGTCTTTAGCTCAGTTGACCTTAGTCAAAACTTTTTATTGCTTTTACTTTGTTTTAATAGATGCTGACAACTATGTGGTGAACAACATCCTAAGAGGAAGGATTATGATTATCTTTTTAAAACGGCTTCTTAAAAAGAATCCGAAAAAAAAAACCTAAATCTCTTAGGCACCGTTTGATAACGTTCCTAGAAACTTGTCTTTGCGTTTTTGGTGCCGAGAAATAGAAAAACAGCCTAAAATCGTTTGACAAATTCGTTTCATTCCACCCATTTTTAGAAACATAAATAGGAATTTATGATACATGAAACATGAATGGCGAAACATGTTATACTTGTTTCGCTGTTTTTAGAAATGAGGCCAAAATATTGGGGAAAGACCCGATAAAAAATCGATTAAAAGGCAACTAGTTTATCAAACATCAAAAAATCCTTGAAGGTAGTCCTTGTTGCCAAAATGTTTGGTGAACATTGTCCTAAGAGGAAGGATCATAATTAACTTTAAAAACAGCTACTGGGAAGAAACTGAAAGAAAGAAAGAAATAAATAAAAGAAAAGAAAAAGTAAAATTATTAATGTACAACTATCATCCACTTTTAAAAATTCGTCCATTTTATTATTGTATTTTTTTTTAAAATAAACTATGATAACTTTGGTGAACAATGTACTAAGAGAGAGTATCGTAATTACTTTTTGAAAATGGTTTCCCAAAATAAACAGAAAGCAAAAAAAAAACGTAAAACTCTTAATGTACAATTGTCCTCCACTTTTAAAAAATTCATCGTTATCAACATATGATTTGAAAACACTCAAAAGTATGGATTAAAGAAGTTGAATATCAAGATCTCAACGGGATTTTTCTTCAGAGATAAAATTATATTTATTTATTTTTAATGAAAAGGGACGGGTTGTAGGTTTGATAATGGAATTTCCTAAAATAAATAGAAAAAAATAATAATAAAGCTCTTAATGTACAACTATTCTCCATTTTTAAAGAATTCATCGTTATCAACATCTGATTTGAAAATACTCAGAAATATGGATTAAAGAATTCAAATCTCAAGATCTCAACACGATTTTTCTTTGAAATTATGTTTAATTGAAAGCGAAGAGTTGTAGGTTCGATGAAGGAACTTGCAATACAACCTAAAAAACAACTGATTTAAGGGGAAAGAGCGTGCATCACAGTAGCTACCATCAACGACTAGTCGGTCAAATAGAATTTTTTTTAATCATATATGATTGGTGAAAAAACTATATTACAAAACTCACAGAATGAATAATTGGATTAATCAAAACCAATCTGAAAAGAGAAAAAAACCAACAAGAAATAAAAACTTATTTAATGATCCTATCATATCGACTCTGATACCAATTGATAGAAATTTATACAGTATCAATATGTCGGATTAAACAACATAAATTATGATAATACGTGAATTGAATATGAACCATACCTAAATCCATATCGGTTGTTGAAGAACTCTTTTAATAATCTTATCGTTTGTTATCAATCTTGTCTGCTCCCTTCTCTACACAAGTTGTCGATGGTCGTTATTAATGGGCATGGCTATCCTTATATAGATGGGGAACATGGATTAAAAGAGTAATTAGATATCTTCCATAATAAACCATAATCACTAATAGCCTCACTCTACATTTTACACTTTAAGATAGTTTAACTAAAGCTCATTAATCCATATTATTGAGATCTTTTCCAATTGATCTTCATTCAATCAAGTCTGTCAATCAACACACATCCACTATCCAAATCAGTACAATGGCTGAATTTTAGCTCATACATGTTGAACACATTATAGGGTTTAAATTAGCACCCATCTGTTAATCCAAACTCATACAATGACTAAATGTTAACTTATACATATGAAAACATTACAGGGTTTTCTAAACATGATGCATATTTTTACCATGCAAATCTCTAGAGTTCTAAGAATGTTAGCCTTTATATTCATGTATTTGTCAACCGTCCATTTTTTATTCGTACCCCATTATATAGTCCATAATTTTTATATTTTTTGATTTTGCCACTTGATTAACTCTAATTGAATTGAAACTTGATCTATAAGCAAAGGACTCTGAGGTTCACCTATCTACAAAATCATAGTCATGCTGACTAATCATATAATAAAACTAAAGCCTACCTAAAAGACACTTTATAGACTTACCTGCCTAAAAATACTACTCCCCTTATTTTAAAATATGTATGACTGTAGAAGACAAGTTGGTTTCAATTCAATCAAGTCTGTCAATCAACACACATCCACTATCCAAACCAGTACAATGACTGAATTTTAGCTCATACATGTTGAACACATTACAGAGTTTAAATTAGCTCCCATCTGTTAATCCGAACTCATACAATGACTAAATGTTAGTTCATACATGATGAAAACATTATAGGGTTTTCTAAACATGACATTCATACATGATGAAAACATTACAGGGTTTTCTAAACATGACGCATAATTCTGCCATGTAAATCTCTAGAGTTCTAAGAATGTTAGCCTTTACATTCATGTATTTGTCGACCATCCATTTTTTATCCGCACCCCATTATATAGTCCATAATTTTTATATTATTTGATTTTGCCACTTGACTAACTCCAATTGAATTGAAACTTGATCTATAAGCAAAAGACTCTGAGGTTCACCAATCTACAAAATCACAATCATGATGACTAACCATATAATAAAACTAAAGCCAACCTAAAAGACGCTTTATAGACTTACCTGCCTAAAAATACTGCTCCCCTTATTTTAAAATATGTATGGTTATAGAAGACAAGTCGGTTTCAATTTTTGCAAGGCATCATACCCTAATTGAGTGGATTAGCAATGGGATTGATCTAAAAATCCTTGATCATATTGATCCACTTCTTGCTATTAAACTTTTTTTTTCATTTTTTTTTTTTTTTTTTTTTTTTTTTTTTTTACTAGGTTGGCGACTTCTTGACCTCTTGACCCCTTTATTGTGAGGAATTGGTCTTTGCCAACTAAGCTACCCCAGGGTTTAAACTTCACATGTTGGGTTGTATTTGACAGAGTTCAAGGAATCAGAAGCCCATCAACCCAACATGTATATTACACAAACTATAAACAGGGTGGGTAACACAAACTGTACATCAGCAAAGGCAGAGCAAAATTAGCTGTGCATCTCACTGGTGGCCAAATTCTCGAAGATTTTCATGATTCCTAGAGCTTATCTCGACCCAAATTTCGTCACTAAATTCTGAAAAAAAAAATAATAATAATAATAAATAAAATAAAATTCCCCCACTGGGTCCCTTTCGATCTAACACAAGAAAATGGCCTTATGAGTTTATTCTCTTTAGCTTTCAGGTTGGTGGAGGACAACAAAATTGAGACTTATATTGTGGGCTTGTATGGCTCCATTTGAAATGAGGATTCCTCAATCTGGTTCATGTAAATGCAATATGAAACACTCACCATCTTCTTTTATTTGCAGCAGGTTTCAGTGGCAAACTTCTCCAAGACAAGATGTCATAAAAGAAAATGAAAAGGACACATCCTTTCTATGATACACAGCTGTGAATCCAGTTTCAGTTCTGCCTTTAACACACTAACAAAGACTTAATCTAACTTATCTAAAAATAGGATTCCATAGCCTCATTCATTCATTACTTTCCTTCTTGATATTATTATACCCATAAAGTCAGCAAAGTTTTTCATACTGATCACTTTCCCAAAGTCAGGTTTGCAGCAGAAAGCTGATTGACATTGTAACCCAGCCTCCCAATCATATCTGCTTTCAAACTGTTCTATTTTAACAATTATGATTGATTTTGAAAGGGAGAGGCTTAATGATCATATAGTTAATCAGTTCAGAGCAACTTTTGTATTCCAACCAATTTGACATTTCTTTATTGTGCTCTAATGTATTCAAAACAGAAGACTCATAGCTGGTTAACCGCATTCCTATTGCAAAAAATGGAACAAAGTAGACTAACCTCTTCTGGTAAGACTGAAGGGAAATGTGGAAATGACCATCGGTGTCGTGGACCAGTTAAGTTTGAGAGCTTCAAAGAGTTTGAGGGATTAGTGGAATCACCATCAACCATGAAATTCAAGCACCCAAGCAAAATGATAGGGGCTAGGTAACAAGAATACAGATATGGATTTTGGAATCTGACAAAAAATGGTATCCAACATAGCACCTGCTCTGAAAATCTGTATGCTCAAATAGAAAACAGAATTAATAGTGACAAACATAAACATTGTTTTACCAAAAAAAACGAAAGACGAACATAAACATTGATACGTGGCTTGCACAGAAGAATATGAAATTTCCTCGTCACACAGGATATGGTTGAACCCATTACATAGAATCCAGAATCTTTTGAGTGGATGTATTCGCAAAAATGTCTCCATTGTCAACACAACAAAGAAAAATACTTGTTACAGAAAACCTGTAATCAATCTCAAGAAATGTCTTTATAGGTGAGCCATGCATGCCAATTGCTGCAACAAATTTTCATGGCAGAGTCACATTCACAAGTGAAGATAGCCATAAAGCGATCTAATAAATTTAACCAAGCAGTGTAGTCTGAAGGACTACCTTCCCTAAAGTCAATCCTGGCCCAAAAAAGGAAAGAAATAAAACATAGACTGACTAACTCTTCCAATTAACCAGCTAATGAAGAGTCCTAATCTAACCAAACAAATTTAAATAAGACAAAGACAACAGGACAATAACCATATCCATCCTGACTTAGATGTTACAGTCAATCTTCAAAAGCCTTTTTTTTCCCTGCTGGCATGGCTTATTAATTTGTACATCAGGTGACCAGTAAACCAGGACCAAAAAAATGGCCTAGTAAACAAGATCAAACTTATATACATGGGTAATTATGGAAAATCAAGTTACTTGTCTATGATTTCATTTATCTCAAGAATCTAACACCCAACACACAGGTGTGAGATCTGCCGCAGTGATACATATATAATAGTATAAATCATGTTTCTCTTTTACAATCTTTCTTCTGTTTCATTTGAGATATTACCAACAGCCCATCCCGAGCAATTCCTGACAGGAATTAAATTTGTATGAAACAAAAAACATCTAAACAAGCTGAATTAGGCACCATCAAAAGCAACAGCATTAAGTGATGAAACAACTTGTTCAATGGAGGGTCTGCTCCTTGGGTCTTGGTCTATGCACTTACATGCAATTTCAAGTACCTCAAGGAGCTGTTTCTCCCTGGCCTTGCTCCAGACTGATGGATCAATTGTTTGTTCTTCCTTCTTCTCAGATTTCATTTGAAGCACCCACGACACCAAGTCTCTGCAGCCCTTCGCTTTACAAACATCCACAGGCCTCCTACCAGTAAGAAGCTCCAGAAGAACTACCCCAAAGCTGTAAACATCACCTTTGAATGTTGCTGTCAATGTCTGACTATATTCAGGAGGAATATATCCCAAGGTCCCAACCAGATCCGTTGTTACATGAGTATCATATGGATTAATTAACCTCGACAGACCAAAATCAGCCAGATGAGCTTCAAAATTTCCATCCAGGAGTATGTTGCTAGATTTTATGTCCCGATGTACAATATTTGGTTCGCAGACCTTGTGCAAGTAAGCCAATCCCTGGGCAGTTCCTTGAGCAATTTTAAGCCTAGCATCCCATCTAAGCTCTGACCTTCCATCAACCCTCTCATGCAGCCAATAATCCAAGCTTCCATTCTCCATGTAGGAGTAAATCAATAACCTGCCATTACCATGCCTGCAATAACCCTGTAGAGGGACAAGGTTCTTGTGCTGAGCTCTTGAAAGGGCTTCCACTTCAGCCCTGAATTCACGTTCCATCTGTCCACAGTCCTCAGAGAGCCTCTTGATTGCAGCTTTTGTTCCATTGGGAAGGTTGGCTTTGTACACTAGACCAAAACCTCCACAACCAATTATGTTTGCTTGGTCAAAATTGTTTGTAGATTTCAGCAGGTCACCAATGGTTAGCTCCTTGTTATCTGAATTTTGGAACAAAAGCACCAACTTTGAAGACCCAACTGCCTCTGATAACCTATGTGGTCTGCTCATTTCATCCTCCACATCATCAATTGGATCATCAACATCCTTCTTTGACATGTTAAACAGGACAGCGGCTAAAAGTAACGCAATCCCAACCCCAATACTGATTGTCATTCCAAGTATACTGCTTCGGCCAATCTTACTGTTTGGTCTAGCTGGGGTTTCAGGCTTCAGACCCGTTACATTAGCACCACAGGCAGGAATTAGTAGGCCACACAATCCTGGATTGCCTTCAAAACTCGAGCTGGGGAAGCTGAGAAATTGCCCACCGGTTGGAATGGGTCCTCGCAAGTGATTATTTGCCACACTGAACTTTGACAAGAATGTGAGCTTGTTAAATGATGTGGGAATCACCCCGTACAGATCATTGAAAGACAGATCCAAGACCTCCAAGTTTTGCATGTCAGAAATGGTGCCTGGGATGATCCCAGTTATACTATTCCCGCTCAAATCTAAGACATGTAGTTGCTTCAACCGTCCAATCTCAGGCCATATTGTCCCGTTAATTCTATTATTGCTCAAAAATAATGATGGAGGGATACTAGAGGGCTGATTATACTGCAGACCACTGGCACTCTGGTTATGTTTTACATATAGTGGGATGCCAGCAGCACAGATGTTAAGATGTGGACCACTGCTGTTTGAGAAAATAAGGCTCTTGAGTTCTGTCAAACTTCTTGGGATTTCTCCTGTGAGAGAATTATTGGAGATGTCTAAATAAAACAAATTCTCCATCTGGCCAATCCAGGGAGGGATGCCACCACTCAATAGATTCCATGACAAGTCCAGGACCTGTAATTTCCTGCAATTCAGTAACCACATGGGGATTTGGCCTCTAAGAGCACAGTTTCCAGCAGCAAATACCATCAAATTCTCAAACCCACTGATATTGCTTGGAATTTCTTCTGCATGGAAATTCTTGGTGATTATGAGAGTACTGAGATTTCTGCACTGCTGAAGTACATTTAATGCTCCAGCTAAGTTCTCAAAGCTGTTGTTTGACAAAGAAAGAAAGGAAAGAGATCCAAGCTTTGCAAAATCAATAGGGACCTGGCCAGAGAGGCTATTTTTCGCAAGACTCAAGGTTCTCAGCTCCAAACATCTGGAAAGGGTAGCAGGAAGTGTACCAATGAGATGATTGGTAGCAAGATCAAGTAAACTGAGATGGGGCATTCCAGTGAAATCAATATCAATAGGCCCCGTAAGAGAATTGTTCCTGAGATCAAGCACCTGAAGCTTGGAACAGAGTTCTAGAGTAGAAGGCAATGACCCAGAGAAGGAATTGGAGTGCGCAACTAACAGTTCTAGTTTCGTGAGATTCCCAAAAACATTTGGAAGTGGACCCGAAAATCGGTTTCCGAAAATAGCTAAAGTTTTAAGATTGGAAAGCTTACTGATGCTCTTGCTCAACTGACCAGAGAAATTGTTGGCTGCCATTGAAAGCTGCTCCAAAGAAGACAACCAAAACAGAGTTTCTGGCAGATGACCTGAAAGTGAATTGAAATCAACATGAAACTGTTGGAGAGACGCACTGCAATTGTCTGAGCCATTCATCAAGAGGGGACCTGAGAATTGATTCATAGACAAATCAAGAACCCGAACAGCATTGGAGGAACTGCATAGTTTAGTAACGATAGGGCCAGCAAAGGAGTTGTTGCTTATATTGAGGACTGCAAGATTTGGAAAGCCTCCAATTTCGATCAAACTCCCATTGAAGGAATTGCTAGATAGATTGACTGATCGAATTGATTTCAACCCACCAAGTGCTTCCACAATAGGGCCTGATAGCTTGTTGTAGCTAAAATCAAGAACCTGAAGCTGCTGCAAGTTCCATGATAGGTCTACTGGTATACTACCATGAAGAAAATTGAAGGAAAGATCGAGGGATTTCAGCTTATCCAGGCGACCCAAGGAACCTGATACCGTCCCTGTCAGACCTCTCTTTGGAAGAATCAGCTTAGTAACTCTCCCTCTTTCACAGAAAACCCCATCCCATTGACAGCAAACCGATTGATCAGACCATGCAGAGATAATAGACCCATCTGTGAGGTTCCCAACGAATTTCTTCAGAACCTGCAAGTCGTTTGGATCGCAGGTCTGGCTTAGTGCTCCAGGGCCCAGAAATGAACACACAAAACAAACCACGAAAACCCAGTTGAGGGAAACCATTGAAACAGAGTCCAGCATTTCAGAAACTAGATCACCACCCCATAAACTCTCCCTAACCTTACTGTAGATGTTTCTTCACGCAGTTACGCACTTCTCCTGTAAAGAAAGAACCCCAAATGGAGAAACTTCAGGACCCTAAAGCAAGAGAGATCCACACTTTCTCAGAGTAGCAGAACTCAAAGATTCAAATCAAATCCCTAGACAAGAAACCAACAAACCCATATGCGCTATTCAATCTAATATTGTCCTAGTAGGCTAGAGACTACACAAAGATTGAAGAAACCCACATGGGAATGAAAGAAACTTCTTCAAACCCGCATCCCAAAGCACCTCAAGAACCCGTCCATCCTCCAAAAATCTTCCCTCGTCCCTACCATCACTTGCAAATGAAGGAATAGTCCCCCTTGAACACAGCATCAAACGTCTATTTTCCTGCAATCAAGTCTACAAAATCAGACCTCCATTTTCTTTCCATTATTATTATTATTATTTTTTTAATTTTTCAAGAAAGGGACAGCAGAATCCAAAGGAAGAAGGAAACTGACATCTAATTGATTTCAATTCAAAGACCAAGGTCAGGCGCAAGCGCAACACCATGAATATACATTATAGAAAAAGGAAAGTCTTTGTTTCTGCCCATTTGGGGCCTTTCCCCCTATTAAAATACTGCTTTAGTGAGTTGAAACAGATGACAGAGGAGCTGACCTTTGACGATTACTGATTCCTCCTCGTCGCCTACCAATGGCCATATTTGTCTTTGTCTTTGTCTTTGTCTTTGTCTACAAGGACCCATAACTCTCTTTCTCTCTCTAAAATTAGTGGGTCAAGACTCGAGATGATCTGGCCATGGCTGGTGGGTGCAGTGTACACTGTACAGTGATTTCAATGTGAATATAATAACTGCTTAAAGTAAGAGGTACACAAATCCAAGATGAACAAGGAAGGTGAAGACTTAAAGAGTGAGGAGTGAAGACAAAAGGTCAAAGGAGATGGGATTTGAATCTGAATCTGACGGTCAAGATTTGACAGGGGCTGGGTTTGAACCGTTGGATCAAGCGACGGTCGGCGGACGTCACGGGGGTGTGGTGGTTACGTGACCACCGCAGAAAGTGGGTGAACTACTGAACTTTGATTGCTTGCTTGCTTTCTTACGTGTGAAGTCAAAGACTGGAAAGAGTTCACTTACCCCAAAGAAAAAGACTTGAAGAGTGCGCACTGCGCTGTGTGTGTGTAATTTGCTAACCCACTTCTCCATTTTGCTTTTGCTTTTGCTGTGCCACGTCATTCTTCCAGTTACCAAAGATTCCTAACTCCTAAGTAGGGGGTGTCAAAGAGTCACATCAGATCAGTTTTGGTTTGAAAATGGGTGAGATGAAAGTCAAATTGTTAAGAAAAATTGGGTTTTGATCGATTTCAGTTAAAAAAAAAAAGAGATCGATTTCAGTTAAAAATTTGGTCTGGTTTTGGCTTATTTTGATTTTTTGGTAATAGGTTAGTATTGAAATAGATCGGGTTATTTTAGGCTTAATCATAATAAAATCTTACATTCATAAATTAGTTCGGTAAAGAACGATATGATTTGATCTAATTTTTTTATGTTGTTTTTGATTGGATTTATTGGTTCGGACTATATTTTAACATCCCTAGTTGTGATTGTGTTAAATAATGCGACTTTAGTTAAATAATATGATTTTCCGATTTCCGATGTCATCAAAGGTGAAACTAAATCAAATAATAATTTAATGAAACCAAAATTGAACCCTTTATTAAACGGTTATATGATTCTAAAAGAGTTTCATTTACTCAACTCAAAACCAACGAACCCTTTAATAAATGGTTATATGATTCTTAAATAGTTTCATTTAATGAAATCAAATTCATCGAACCTTTCATTAAATGGTTGGGAGATAGAAATCTGCTGCATGGCATAGGGGCAAACACGGTTTTTTCGTGTCCTGCACAATCTGGGCGTTTTCTATGCCAAACTCGTAGGGTTCTTTTTATATATTTCTAAAACAGTTTCATTTAATGAAATCAAAACCGTCAGAATTCTATCGCATGTGGCAGAGGGCAACACGATATTTTTATGCCCTGCACAATCTTGGTGTTTCCTATGCCAGATTGGCGAGATTTATATAATTCTAAAACAGTTTCAATGAAATCAAAATCGTCAAACCCTTTATTAAATTTTGGGCAATAGAACTCTGCCGCCTGCAACAAGGGCCAACACGGTTTTTTCACGCACTGCACAATCTGGGCGTTTCCTATGCCAGACTAGCAGGGTTCTTTTTATATAAAACGGTTTCTTTTAATGAAATAAAAAATCATCAGAACTCTCCCACATGGGGCAGAGGAAACACGTTTTGTCATGCCTTGCACAATCTAGACGTTTCCTATGCGAGACTAGTAGGGTTCTTTTTATATGTTTCTAAAACAATTTTACTTAATGGAATAAAAAATTATAAGAACTCTGCCGCGTGGGGTAGGGGCCAACACGGTTTTTTCACTCCCTGCACAATCTGGACGTTTCCTATGCCAGATTGTCAGGGTTCTTTTTATAAATATTTTTGAAACAGTTTCATTCAATGAAAAAAAGGAAAAAAACTCATCAAAACTCTACCGCATAGGGTAGGGACAAACACGATTTTTTTGCGCCTTGCACAATCTGGGTGTTTCCTATGCCAAACTGGCAGGGTTCTTTTTATATATTTATGAAACGGTTTCATTTAATGAAATCAAAACCATCAGAACTCAGCTGCATGGGGCAGGGGTAACACGAACTTTTCACGCCTTGCACTATCTAGGTGATTCCTATGCCAAATTGGCGAGGTTCTTTTATATAATTCTAAAACGGTTTCAATGAAAACAAAACCGTCGAACCCTTTATTAAATTTGGACGATAGAACTCTGCCGCATGCGATAGGGCCAACACGTTTTTTTCACGCCATGCACAATCTGGGCGTTTCTTATGCCAGACTGGCAAGGTTATTTTTATATATTTTTGAAACAGTTTCATTTAAGAAATAAAAAAACGGTCAGAACTCTACTATATAGGGTAGAGCCAATACGTTTTTCTGTGCCCTACACAATCTGGGCATTTCCTATGCCAGACTAGCAGGGTTCTTTTTATATATTTCTAATATGATTTCACTTATGAAATAAAAAAACTATTAGAACATTGCCGCATGAAGCAGGGGCCAACACGGTTTTTTCACACCTTGCACAATTTGGACGTTTCCTATCCCAGACTGGAAATAGTTTCATTTAATAAAATAAATTAAAAAAACCGTCAGAACTCTACCATATGGAGCAGGGGCCAACACGATTTCTTTGCGCCCTACACAATCTAGGTGTTTCCTATGCCAATCTGGCAAGGTTATTTTTATATATTTCTAAAACAGTTTCATTTAATGAAATCAAAACCATCAGAACTCTGCCGCATGAGGCAGGGGCAACACGAACTCTTCACGCCTTGCACAATCTGCGTGTTTCTTATGCCAGATTGGCGAGGTTTTTTTATATAATTATAAAACGGTTTCAATGAAATGAAAACTATCAAAACCTTTATTAAATTTTGGGAGATAAAACTCTGCAGCATGCGACAGGGGCCAACATATTTTTCATGCCCTGCACAATGTGGGTGTTTCCTATGCTAGACTGGCAGAGTTGTTTTTATATATTTTTGAAACAGTTTCATTTAAGAAATAAAAAAAACCATCAAAATTCTGCCGCATAAGGCAGGGGCCAATACAATTTTCCGCGCCCTGCACAATCTGGGCATTTCCTACACCAGACTGGCAGGGTTATTTTTATATATTTTTGAAACAGTTTCATTTAAAAAATAAAAAAAAACCATCAAAATTCTGCCGCATAGGGCAGGGGCCAATACAATTTTCCACGCCCTGCACAATTTGGGCGTTTCCTACACCAGACTGGCATGGTTCATTTTATATATTTCTAAAAGGGTTCCATTTAATGAAATAAAAATCCTTCAGAACTCTGCCATATGGAATAGGGGCCAACACAGTTTTTTTCAAGCCCTACACAATCTGGGCGTTTTTGTATGTCAGACTGGCAAAGTTTTTTTTTTTATATATATATTTCTGAAATGATTTCATTTAGTGAAATAGAATCCTATCAGAACCCTGTTGCATGGGGCATGGGCCAACACGGTTTTTTCACGCCCTGCACAATCTGGGCATTTCCTATGCTAGAATGGCAGTGTTCTTGTTATATATTTCTTAAATAGTTGCATTTAATGAAAGTAATCAAAACCATCGACCGTTTATTAAACGGTTTGGCGAATAAAAATTTGCTGCATGGGGCAGTGGGTAACACGCTTTTCATGCCCTACATAATCTGGGTGTTTCCTATGTCAGACTTGTAGGGTTCTTTTTATATAATTCTGAAATGATTTCATTTAATGAAGTAAAAACCGTTGAATCCTTTATTAAATGGTTGGGGGATAAAACTTTACTGCATAAGGCTGGGAGGAACACGATCTTTTTTCACCTTGCACAATCTAGGTGTTTCCCATGCCAAACTGGTGGCAAGGTTTCTTTTATATAATTCTGAAATGGTTTCTTTTAATGAAATCAAAACCTTCGAACCCATTATTAAATGGTTGGAGGATAGAACTCCGCCGCATGGGGTAGGGAGGAGTATAATCTTTTTGAGTCTTGCACAATTTGGGTGTTTCCTATGCCAGACTGGCAGGTTTTGTTTTATATAATTATGAAATGGTTTCATTTAATGAAATCAAAACCATCAAATCCTTTATTAAATTGTAATATGATTCCGAAACAATTTCATAGAAAATGTGGAATCTCATAAATCTCATAGAAAATGTGGCATCTCATAAATCTACTCTCGAACGCTACCAAAAAATATAAATTTACTCTAGTAAAAAAGTGCGTAAGGAAGTCTTAAGTAATTATTTGATATTAATCTATACTCGTAAGCAATTGCTTGGTGGTTAATATCAAATAATATCTGATTCTAGATCAAATGGTTATTTCTTGGTAAAGAATCATTATTGAAATGTACCGGCCTATTCAACTAAAAGAAACTGGTACCGGCCTATCTGCTTCATATCGGTGTCCAATATATATATATATATTTTGTAAAAGTATCCGATACATATCAATCATATATATATATATATATATATATACCAAGATGTAATTTTCTACTGAACATGGTTTTAAAAATCCGATTGGATTGGTCAAGATCTCTTGTATATCATTCAAGATCAACCCTCAATACCGATCAACTGATAAGGTATAAAGGAAAAATAGTCTAAAAATAAAAAATAAAAAATAAAGATAAATCAATCCAATCCTTATCAAAACCTGATTCGTATCGATATCAATTGAGATTGATCCCGAGTTTTAAAACGAATACTGAGTCTGTTTTCTAAAACTTAAAAATAAAATAAATAAAAAAAAATTGCTGAGTCTGCTGTCCACCATGCAAATCTAAAGCATGGTGGAATGTTGTTGTCGAATAAAGGGCCTTTTTGTCAACTTAAGTCAATAATTTTTAGTCATAATAACTGAATAGGATTGAGAAGAATTCTTTGGACCAGTTACTAGGCAATTCGGTGGTTCAATTCGATTCTTCATTGATTCTGAATCGATTTTGATTCAAATCACCCAGAAATCAATCAATATGTAAAATCGGTTTCAACACTTGGTCGGGCTTGGATTTTGATTTGAACCGGATGATATACCTATTGAATTCTATTTTTAAGACCTTGATCTGAACCACTCATCCATAGAAAACATTGAAAAAACACTCATATATGAATGAAAGGGTCTTTCTAGGTGGCACTATTTGAGGGAAGTATAACGCTTTACTATTTGAAGAAAAGGTAAAAGTTTTCTTGAACTCTACAGTCGAATATGAAATCTACGTACTATGTGCGGAGTTGTCAACTTGATTTTTTTTTTTTTTTTTTTTCAAAATATAAATTGAGTTTACATATGCCCTTGTTGAAACCTTGCAAGAGTGTTAACCACAACCTAACCACTTACCCAAACCCCCCCCCCTCTCTCTCTCTCTCACACACACACAAATCCACCCAAAAAGAGACAATGTTTGATGGGATTAGTGGATAACTTTTTCTTTGGCAGAAAGAATAAGTGTATAATTGAAATTCATACATGATCATAATTGTAGTTTTCTTTGACACCAGTTAGCTATAATTATTTTTATTTTTTTAAATAAAGAATTCTCTTTATTAGTCTCATCCAGCAAAGGAGGGCATAACAATTATCAATACCCTAAAGTCAAAGAGTAAGGAATGAAAACTACTTGGTTAAGTTTCTGCTTTTGGGCTGTGGATATGGTTGCATAGCCATTAGTGTTTTGTAAAGTAAGCCCACTACAACCATAGCCCACTACCACATGTTGTGATCATTCACTCTTCTGTGGGTGCAACCAAGTTTTGGGACCATTTCTTCTATTAGTTGAATGGTTTTCAATGCAAAGTTGACAGCAACTTCAATGGCCTTGCCAGTTCTTCCAAAACTCTCTCTCTCTCTCTCTCTCTCTCTCTCTCTCTAGTTAAATAATGAAGGTTTAAATAATTTGTTGGACTGTTGGGGTAAAAGGGGTTCCTAATTTTCATAGGAGGGAAGAAAACTCATGCATACCCATTGAGATTCTTTCATGCTATAGACAATTTCAAATAGAATAAAGGGAAAAGGGAATGGCTTTTTCAACTAAAAAAAGAAGGTTTTTCAAAGTTTGGCCCATAGCAGGTATTGACCTGTCCTAGTCTGGTTTGGTGTGATCTGTTTGGTTAAGATTAGCCTACAATGTGGACCACGTGTCTAGCATAACATGGTTTTGGATAATTATGTGTTTAATTTAATCTAATCAGTCCCTTTAAAGAAATCTTTAGTGATCCTTACGATCTTATCAAAGTCATTTCAGAGATCTATTTCTCATTCTAGATGGGATTATGTTTGTGGTGTGGGTAATCCAGGTGGTTTCGGTTCAGTTTCAGTTTATTGTCAATTTCTTTTATTGGTTTGATCTTGGTTCGATTTCGAATTATCATGTAAATTTATTCAAAAATATGAAAAACAATGTGTCATTTGTTATGAATTACAGGTTGATATCGGTTTTTTATCGAGTTATATTGGTTTTGATTCGATTTTTTGAATTTCTATGCTGTCCAGCTCGGTTTTTGTCTCATAAAAACTCAGCTCATAACATGATCCAATAAAGCTCAAATTGATTTCAGTTCGTTTTGATTTTGATTGGTTTCATCTGTTCAAGATAGTTTTGACACCTTGCGATTGAAACCAATACATCTAAGGGTAAAAGGATTAAAAAACTGATTTTTTATTTATTTTATTTTTAAATAAAGGTAAATTCATCCCATCTCAAATGATCCAATATTGATCGAGATCAGTATTAGTTAAGACCAATTCTAAATTTTAAAAACTTGGTTGGCAGCCTGAATGTTTCAATTAGAGGTGTCAATAGGCTGGGTTGGGTCGGATTTCTTAAAACCCCAACTTAACACTAAGGTCTCTGAACTTAGTCCAGGCCCAACCCAATCCTAGGTATATCTCAACCCAGGCCTGGCCCTATTGGCCTCCACCCAACCCAGCCCAGCCCGACCCTTATTGATCCTGATTGGGCCAGGCTGGGGCAGGTTTGGCCCTAATTGACCATGGCAGCCCTTGTATATTGTTTGGATGGGAGAGAGACCATTAATCCACTAAATCTCAAAAAGGTGTTGATAGTGAATAAAGACATTTCAAAAATATAAATTTTATATGTTAATGTAATCTTATAACATATTTATTTGTATTATATATAGGGTCAGGTTGGGCTGGGCTGGGCCCAACCCAAGCTCTACCCAAGCCCAGCCCGGCCCTTCATTGGGCCTGAAAATTTCAGCCCAAGCCTGCCCTAAGACTGAAACACTTAACCTAAGCCCTGACCCAGCTTATGGAGTGCTAGGGCGGGTTCGAGCTGTCTGGGCTTTTTTGACATCTCTAATTCCAATCACCACTCAAGTGGTCAGACACATTGTTAGTTAAAACGGGAACGGCAAAAAAACAGAGACGTACGGTACGTGTTTTAAACGGATAAAAACGATGAACGGTACGGTCAAAAAAAGGGTCAAAAAAACAGGAAACGTCAAACGGACGGAAACGAACGGTACGAGTATTAAACGTGTAGTTTTCAAAAAAACGAAACCAAAAA
>NC_056567.1:22036885-22077543 GCF_013358625.1 Macadamia integrifolia | reverse complement strand
TTTTTAAATAAAGGTAAATTCATCTCATCTCAAATGATCCAATATTGATCGAGATCAGTATTAGTTAAGACCAATTCTAAATTTTAAAAACTTGGTTGGCAGCCTGAATGTTTCAATTAGGGGTGTCAATAGGCTAGGTTGGGTCGGATTTCTTAAAACTCCAACTCAACACTAAGGTCTCTGAACTAAGTCCAGGCCCAACCCAATCCTAGGTATATCTCAACCCAGGCCTGGTCCTATTGGCCTCCACCCAACTCAGCCCGACCCTTATAGATCCTGATTGGGCCAGTCTGGGGCGGGTTTGGCCCTAATTGACCATGGCAGCCCTTGTATATTGTTTGGATGGGAGAGAGAGACCATTAATCCACTGAATCTCAAAAAGGTGTTGATAGTGTATAAAGACATTTCAAAAATATAAATTTTATATGTTAATGTAATCTTATAACATATTTATTTGTATTATATATAGGGTCAGGTTGGGCTGGGCTGGGCCCAACCCAAGCTCTACCCAAGCCCAGCCCGGCCCTTCATTGGGCCTGAAAATTTCAGCCCAAGCCTGCCCTAAGACTGAAACACTTAACCTAAGCCCTGACCCAGCTTATGGCGTGCTAGAGCGGGTTCGAGCTGTCTGGGCTTTTCTGACATCTCTAATTCCAATCACCACTCAAGTGGTCAGACATGGAACTTTTCAAAAGACAGCAATCTAAATGTTCAGATCTTGAATTTTTTTTCCAAAATATTGTGGTTGTTGATCAAAGGAGGTTAATGGACCGAAGATCCCACCCTGGTTGGATAGTAAGTGACAAATTAGTATGGCACAATAAAGCATTTGATGAATCCCAAAACAGCCAAAAGGAGAACTATGATGAAGGATTCCATATCAGTATGTTACGTACCCGGAGTAAGTATGGAGAGAGAGAGAGAGAGAGAGAGAGAGAGAGAGAGAGAGAGGGTGGATATAGAAAAGATAAATATGAAAAATGAGAGATTTTGGTTTTACAAAAGAATCCTTACGTCTCTTGGGTGAGGAAGCCTATATCATTTCTAAAGACATAATTTAGGAACTTTTAAGTCTCCGTTTTGAAAGAATTTAACAATTCAATGACAAGGGTAGCGGAACTTACCTCCTCATAGACTGCATTCCTACCTTGTTGTCCAACGCAACTCCGAGAATTATCTGAGTCACTATTTCTTCTTGAAAGAGAGAGTCTTCTGGCTTTTATCTCTATCTCTCAAATGTAGAAAATGATGGTGGTTTTTTACATTACTAATGAATCCAGTGATCCTTCTCTTATATTAAAATAGTCATAACCCTTATTCCTTTTCGTTCAAGAAAATAGGAGTTAGAATTCTCCCTTATAACGACTAAGCTGAGTAACGCCCACTCATAATTGCTAAGAGCAATTGCTATTTCCTCTCTATCGGAGAAGAAAGAAAACCAGTCTCTGCTGTGCAGCTCACTGCTTTGTTGTTTTCTCTTATTAATCGTTGAAGACTCCTCTCTACCGTAGAAGAAAGAAGCCTCAACCGACGACGAAGATCGAAGCTGGAGAAGTACAAACCCTGTCTCTCTTCTCCGAAACCCTCAAGCATGATCTACGTCCTCCACTACCAAAACCTAGGCACCGTTTGACAACGTTTTTGCTGTTTCTGTGTCTAGAAATAGCAGAAACAGCTTTTCACATTTCTGAAAATAAAAACGGATTTTTTGGTGTTTGATAGACCTGTTTCTCGAAACGTTTTTTGTAGACATAATGCCTCTAAAAAACTCTGTAGTATCATCGGATGCCCAAAATGGAGAGAGGGTTGAGTTGCCCTTTTTAGGTTTAAATAGTTAAGAGATTTATTGGGCATAAAAGCTTTTTTTTTTTTTTTTCTCTCTCAAATTCATTTAAAAAAACGACGAATAGTCAAAGTCGTTTCTAGAATTATAAATAGGCATAAATTTTGATTTATATTTCTAGAAATGGGTGAAACAAAACAATTTTATCAATCGCTTTTTAGGTTGTTTCTCCGTTTCTGGGAACATGAAAACGTAGAAACGACATAAATGAAACGTTGTCAAATGGTGCCCCAACCTTCAGATGGTATCTTCTCTCTCCTTTTTGATGTATTAATTATATTCTCATTAACCATAATAAGGTGGTTCTAATTTTTACATGAAATAATTTGATTCTTCATCCCCGAAATAGAAGTTCAAGCCCTTCCAAAAAGAATAAAATAAATTAAAATAAAAAAAGAGGGAAACAAAGAGAGGGATACAAGCAGGAGGAAGAAACGAGAAGAGGTGGCTTGTAGATTAGCAGAGAAGGGTCGTTTTTGTACTGCGTTTATCTTCTCTCATATCATACTCCCATCAATCGCAACTTTTTAGTTCTCTGAATGAGTTTTGTTAATGAGTTGCAGGTTTATCCATTGACAGAGGCACTAGGTCTGGTAATCTCAGTTGGGGTGTTTCAGCTCTATCGAAACCTTCACCAAAACCATGAGGTTATGTTGGTGTCTTCCTTTGTCCCTTCCCCTTCCTTCAATGGTTTATCAGGGTTTGAACTCCGAAGATGATTTGTGGATTTGGGTTAAGGTTATTTAAGGTTAAAAAGGTATGTTGGCCATTTTCAGGTGTAAAGAGCTCAGCTGGATAACTCATAAGAGCAAAATAGTCTTTTCATTCAACCACTAACAAGAAGTTTCATGGGTTTCAAGTAAACTTTTCAATAGTTTAGGGTGTCAAGCAATTTGGCCATAATATAGGGGGTATCTAAGTAGTTAATCTAAAATCAAAATATACATATATAAATGGTCGGGTTAAACATGTCAAGCTGAGTCAAGCTTGTAATCAATTGGGCCAGTCGGGTCCCCGTCAAGCTTACACCATGCACTAGGAACAACTGATTGTACAGGTCAAGCCAGACCCGTGTTTATTTTTTTTTTTTTTTTTTTTTTTTTTGAGAGAGAGTTATTATTAGATTTTATGTGTATCAAAGTTCCAAAATATTTCTCTGTTGAGCCAGGTTGGGCCATAGCCAAGGTTGAGTATGGATGTGGGTCTAGTTCTATACCCATATGTAGGTGTTCAAACCATTGTTAGTTAAAATGGGAACGGCAAAAAAACAGAAACGTACGGTACGGTCAAAAAAACAGAGAACGGCAAACGGACGAAAACGAACGGTATGAGTATTAAATGTGTAGTTTTCAAAAAAACGAAACCAAAAAAAGGGTAGTATACTCATGCAATTTGAGAGATTATTACCTGTATACATGCATCTAATATTCCAAAAGCTCTAGGAATTCCAAGATAAAATAGCTCAATGGGCTACAAGAAAATGAGATGTTGCTAGCTTTAGCTTTTCTTTACCTCATTGGGCTATAAGAAGATGAGATTTTTTTCCTATAAATAGTATGGAAGTTAAAAATAAAAAAACCAAGTACCATATTGTCTTCACTCTTCACTTTTACTAATAGGTTTTTTTTTTTTTAATTTTTTTATAAAATTCCTATTTTACCCTTAAAAAACAGATACGCGTTTAAAACGGATTCTTTTGCCGTTTCCGTTTTTTTCCGTATTGTATAATAACATACGGAAAAACGCGTTTTAAACGGCAAAAAAATGGGAACATGTTTAAAACGCATTTTAACTAACAGTGGTTCAAACACATGCACACATACATATCCACAGATCCACCCACATGTGTAAAACGTAACATACCTATAGACAGTGAAAACTTGACAATTTTGACAACATTATAGAGGTGTTTATGTTCTTTTCAACTTTGTGCTTAGTTCTTTTCAGTCATTGTATAACCAACATTTTGAGTCTCTTTGTAAATCCTTTTTTATGTCTCTCTGTGTATTTAGTTTATAGAGTGTCTAAGTAATGAGTATAGCTTTTAGACTCCCAATGTGATTGAATTTGGTAGTGCATCTTATGTGATTATGGAGTAGCTTAATCTTGGAAGTACAGACGTGTTGCTTAACATTGTTGCACAATTAGAGGCGTCTAACAACCTTAAAATAGTATCATTTTGATATGACTCGACTCCAATTTCACCCATTCTTCATTCAAGAAGATGAAGAATTACTATGTATTATGAATTCCTACATCATCAACATATTTCAGATAAGTCTTATACACTACCCGTCATTATTTTCTTACACGATTTTTCCCTTTAGTTTCTATCAGTTGTAGATTTCAGTGGCTTAAAACATGTTTATATAAGATCTACACTTCAAAGTGGTAGACATAGAGACTCTAACCAAAGTTACGGCTTAAGAAGGGATTGGTTTTCAAAGTGGAAAACACTAGAAGGAGTGGGAGAGAATGATTTCAAGTTTGAAGTCCTATTATTTTTCTGACTCGTTTGAGACTCATTGAGAGGGATAAAGAGAATGAGACGATCCATTAATGTAGTTAGCTCATGGCCATGCTTCGTCCTACTCTGGTAGCCATTGTTGGCCTAATGCAATTGTCACTCATTATTGATGAGGATTTATGACATCCAATAGCCCATGGGTGACGAAACCAGGCAGAGAGACCTATTGCTGAAAAAGCAGGGAGGGAGAGAGAGGGATAAATGCAACGGTGTGCATAGAGGGAGAGAGAGTGTGCAAGGGCAATGAAATGAGTGGTTTTTTATAGCACAAAGGCTGAAAGGCCGTCCTGGCGAATATGGGATTTTTGCACACCACAATTCACCAACTGCATTGGACAATTGTTGTTAAGATTAGTGGCAAGTAAGATACTAAGGTGAGAGCATTGGCATGGCGTGGGAGATTCCATCCTCCCTTGCTTGCTCAGAGAAAAAAAAAATGAAAAGAAAATTTGATGCAGAACAAAATGATCCAAGCCCTACGTCAGTGAGAGGTGGACCCATTCAAAACCACGTTTTCATTTGGTTCACCATCTGATGATTTTGTAGTGGAAGGCATGGATTTGGGTATCGGTATCGATATTAGTTCGGTGCGTGTTAATCACTTTTGCTTTTACTTAAAATATATATATATATATATATGTATATAAAAGAACAAGTAAGCTAGCAGGTCACCTAAGAATTAGGTATGCTAGCGATTTTTCACCAGTAGATTAAACAGATATAGTCCATGCTGTTGAAGAGATGTAAGTATTTGTACAATTCTACACATGAAAATGAAGGTAGAAATATTATTAAAATGTATATGTTCAGATGCGTCAAGTGTACAGCCGTACATAACTGACATTGGTCTTGGGAACGTAACACTTTATCTTTGGGAACCTAATATCTTAAACGTCTAATGTGCGGTGTTGGTCGGAGAAGAAGTTCCACAACCCTCTGCTAATGTGAGAAGAAGCTCACCGGAGATTATATCTGTTTCTGTTAGAGATTCCCTTAAATGATTTCTTCTTGGATCTATGAATTACAGGTGTTAGATGTGACGAAAATCCTGGATGAACATCCAGGAGGAGAGGAGGTATTGATAGAAGCAGCATGAAAGGATGCTACGAAAGAATTCAAGGATATTGGCCAAAGCAAGGCTTATCAGAACATGCTAGCCAAGTGCCAGGTGGGCGTCCTTCAAGGATTCAAGGTACAAGAAGGAGAAGCTACTGCTACTGCTTCTTCATACAAATAAAGCAAGGGCAAAGAGATGTTAGCATTCGTGATCAAGGAAGATGGGTTGCCCAAATTTAAAAGCTTCATCGAGTTCTTTGTTCCGCTCATGGTCGCTGGCTTCTTCTTTGGCCATAGGTACTTGACCACGGCGGCCTAGTTCTCCTATTAGATTGGACATTAGTCCTCTGCAAAAGGCTAAAGCCCTCCTCCGTTTTTCCTTTCCCACCCCCCCCCTTTCTTTGTTTGTTGGAATGTGAGAAGGAAGAAGCCAAAATATGTTCATCACAGTTAGTAATTTTCAATGAATTATCCTATATTGACTTCAATTTCCTTCTTCTTCTGATGATGCATGAAGGAGCCCACATACTTCCCTTGTTTTTGTTGCTAGATTTCATAAGAAGAGTCATATGAAGATTGAAGAGGCCCGTAAACTTAGCTTCTAAATTTGTAGGCCTACAGAGATTATGATGCAGCCAAATATCCCAATATCTTCCTTCGGTGCCACCAATGCTGCTTTTCACACTGACGTTAACCCCCGCTCCGGATAACAAAGCAAGGTCAATATAGGTCGCAAAGATGTTCTGAACCACTTTGTTGCAGTCGGTAGAAGAAGAAGAAAAGAGAAATGAGGAAGAGTTAGAGATAGGCGTGGACAAAGGATGGGTCACCAAGAGTTGTAGACGAGGTTCGCCAAGAGGAAAGAAGAGAGAAGAACAAATGAGGAAGAGGGAGAGAGAGAGTTGCGTTACTCAAATCCCCTCTTTTCAATAAAAATCCCATTTTTCCAAGGAAAGTTGACTGACATCCCTCTTCCCAAGGATACCTTATGTGGTTGAGGGGTGTACTCTTGCCACTCTCCTAATGTATTTAAAAGTTAAAAAAATAATTTTAAATCTAATGGTTTAAATCAATTAAATGCAATCCAACGATTCAAATTTGCTAGCATTCCTAATTCTTAGGTACTGCTCTAGCAAACCTATCCCTCTATATATATATACATTATTTTATCGAGTATTACTTGTAACTGACAGAGAGTTTTGAGGTACTTTTTTTAAAAGACAGATCAGCTTCAATCAGAAAAAAAACTAAGGCTGTGTTTGGTAGCCAAGAAAAGAAAAGAAAAAAATACATTTTTTGTATTTTTTTTCCTTGATTAAGAATTTTTCTTTGCACTTGGTATGTCTTCAGTCAAAAGAAGATTTTTTTTTTTCAAATTCAAAATTTCCCTTGGGAATTGTGAAAATTTATTTTGATCTTTCAAAAATTTTCTTGCTAAAAACACAAGAAAACATGAGAAAATATGAAAACATAATAAGACAAAAAATGAATGATTACACAATGATTTCTTATGTGTCTATCTCTCTTAAAACTTAATTTTTTTTTGAATTTTTTTTTCTTTTTTTTTTTCTTTTTTCTCTTGCAACCAAACATACATACTCTTTTTATTTTCTCATAATTTCTTCTCTTTTCTTCTCTTATTTGGTAGTCAAGAGAAGAAAAGAAAAAAAAAAAAAAACACTTTTTTGAACTTGTTTTTCTTGGGTAAAGAATTTTTCCAAGAAACGAGAGATGAGATGACAGAGTGGCTGATTTCAATGGCAGTCGAGGTCATTGGAACTTTGACCAGAAGGATACCTGTTTCATTATTGCAGGTGATTGGCATGCATTTTATGAATCCTGTTCCTACCATGAAACTGGTTGAGATTATAAGAGGTGCGGACACATCAGATGAAACATTTGTGGCAGTGAAAGCCTTGGCAGAGCGGTGAGGGACTGAGGGCTGTACCCATAATATTCTTTTCTTTTTAACTCTTGGGGACAAACATAGCCTAGGAGCCGTAAGGTACTTTCTGGTCAGAAAACGACAAAAAAATTACGTGATCGGGAGATTTGGGTTTTTCCATAGCGGAATCGGTGTACTGTCAGTGGAAGTGGTAGAGGTGGTGATGGCGGAAACGAAGGCGATAGGGGTAGTGGGTGGCGGGCAGATGGGCTCAGGTATCGCCCAGACCGCTGCCGTCGGGGGCATCGATGTTTGGCTTCACGACTCCGACGCCCAAGCTCTCAACAGAGCAAGAAAGTCCATCTCCAGTTCCCTCCAGCGCCTTATTTCCAAAGGCCTCCTCTCTCAGGTACTCTTTTGTCTAGTCGCTCCAGTTCAATTTCAAACACCTCATTATCAACAAGAATGAGACCAGATTTGTTATCGTCGTAGATTCGATCAAGAAACTCGAATTAGATCAGGTTTTGTGAAATCGGAACTGGAAATTTAATTCTAGTTCAAACACCTTCGTAACAGGGGGGAAGCGATCAGATTTTCTTAGAATACTGAATTTTCTTTTCTGTCAAATTTATTCACATAACAGGGAGTAGGCGCTGATGCTCAGCGTCGTCTTAAGTTTACCTCGAATTTGGAAGACTTTCGATCTGCAGATGTTATCATTGAAGCCATTGTCGAATCTGAAGATGTTAAGAAGAAACTGTTTTCTCAACTAGATGGAATTGCCAAGGCTTCTGCGATTTTGGCTTCTAATACAAGTTCCATTTCCATTACTCGCTTGGCATCAGCTACCATGCGTCCCCAACAGGTTTTGCTACTATCTCCATGATTATCTATTTCAATGTTAATTTCCTTTCTTTTCTCTTCTCAAAAACGCAAATTTTTTTTATTCTTTGCTTTGTAGTTCCCTGGGCAATTGTGTGATTTGAAACCTCATCATCTACTCCATTGTATTTCTGCTAGCATCTGTTCATCAGTTAAACAGTTAACATCTTGGAGACTGAAATTTCACCCACATTTCAAGACCATGTATGTTATTGACATACATGGATGGAGGGTAAATGCTTCAAATTCTGATTGGCCAAGGATCAAAACCCCTTGTGTAGTGAAAAGAGAAGAAAGGAAACAAAATTGGGAGAATAGGATGATGAGAACCTTGGAAGTGTCCCAAAACCAAAATAGATCTCTGCTGAACTATTTCCACATGTTAACCAACTGATTGTTTCCCATCCCCCCCTCTTTTACCTTCTAAATGGTTCATTATCTGCACCCACTACCTTACCTATATTCACTACCGTGTATTAACAGAAAGCCTTTAGGCTGCCCTGCTCATCCAGTACCTGTTACATACCACTCTTGCATCAGCTTCTAGTTTCTTGAACCCAGGTTGTAGCTAGAGCATAGTATACCAGTTCCAAACAGCAACTTTGACTAGAAGGATACCTGTTTCATTATTGCAGGTGATTGGCATGCATTTTATGAATCCTGTTCCTACCATGAAACTGGTTGAGATTATAAGAGGTGCGGACACATCAGATGAAACATTTGTGGCAGTGAAATCCTTGGCAGAGCGGTGAGGGCTGTACCCATAATATTCTTTTTTGGGAATTACTGGCTCTCTGTTTTCCTTTAACCAAAGTCCCAAACCATATCCCATATCTCAGTATTCAAAATGAACTTGTGGGTGATTGTTTGGATGCAGGCTTGGAAAGATTGTTATATGCTCTCAAGACTACCCTGGATTCATTATAAATCGGATTCTTATGCCTATGATAAATGAAGCATTCTTCACTCTCTATACTGGGGTGGCAACAAAAGAGGACATTGATGCAGGGATGAAACTGGGTACAAATCAGCCGATGGGCCCTTTAGCGCTTGCAGATTTCATTGGACTGGATGTCTGCCTGTCAATAATGAAGGTCCTTCACGTTGGTCTAGGGGACAGCAAATATGCTCCATGCCCTCTTCTTGTGCAGTATGTTGATGCTGGTCGCCTGGGAAAGAAACGAGGTATTGGTGTGTATACTTACCGTAAAGTACAACCATCACCTCGTCTCTGAATGACGATGTGAGACACACAATGAATCCTTTGATCCCTAGCCATCCACAAAGAAAAAAAATGAGGTAGTCACTGTGTACACCTCCAATAAAAAGCCAGCAGCTATGAAACCATTACCTTGAACATTGAGCAGTCAAGCCATGTATTATGTGGGAATGAGACAAAATAAATACTTAATTTTTCCTTGTGTGGCTATTCAAGCTGTTCAGAAAGACTCTGCGTAATAATTTTGGTAGGATTAGAGTGGCATATGGCATTACCAAAACTTTCCCATTATGCACATACAAATACATCCCTCCCCTTAGGTAAAACTCACTTATGCTGTCAGGGATTTCTCAGGGATTGTGTGTATGTAATCAGAAAAGAAGATGGGATTGAACTTGGTAACTTCCCAACAATGAACACATACATCTTCAATCATTTAAGGTCTGATTTCTTCAAGGATTCCAGCAGGCTGAGTACAGTATTTGGCCCATCTATTACATTGTCGCATTTTCCCCTTGATGATGAAATTGAACTAAGGACATACCTGTGTGCACAGTTTGTACAAGGATATCCAATTCATGCGAAGATCAGTTCTGTCTCTTTCTCTTTCTCTAAAATTTTCCTCTTTTTGTTCGCTAATATCCTTTCCTTCTTTGTGCTTCCTAGAGTGATTTATTGCTGCTGTTTCATCTTTACACTATCATGGTATTGCAATAGGCTTTGATGTAAACCCTCCGAACTTAGGAAATTTAGTGTTTCATTCTTCTACAAACTGAGGGTAATGATGTGAAATGATTTTCTGGATGTAGTTGGATTTTTTTTTTTTGTTATAATTTTATGTTGTTAATTCTAGTGTGTCTAGATAAGATCCTAGGTTCATTTGGATTTGAGTAGTATTTTTAAATTTAACCCGAGGGTAGTCACTTCAGCTGATGAAACTCATAAAAAAGGAAAAATCATTTCTATCTGTAATGGTTCATTGCTCATCAGATGTTGGAAAAGAATTGAGTTAGATAGTTTGGGAAAATAAAAAATCCAACGAGGAGGACACCTCCTATCGTGATTGGGAAAGTGATAACCTTATAGTAATGCCTGGCTTTAATTTTCACTCATTGGGACCTAGTATTTTTGGAGAATTTTTTGCTATGACCTTGCAACAGGAGGATTAAACATGAATATCCAATTGCACAAAGAGTTTACGAGTACGCAACAAGAGATGGTTTCTGGACATTTTCCAGTGATCAGGTAATTTAAGATCCTATTGAACTGCTTGCTGGTCATAACCCTCAATCAATTCTAGACACTTAAAAGGAACTATCAAAATGTATTTTCTGGTACCTCTGCTAATCATGTTCTTCCTTATCCCCTTCAGACATTTAGGTGCTCAAATGAGATGGTTTTCTTTCCTTATTTGTCTTTTGATATAAGGCATGCAAATTGAATGGGTTCCTAGGTTTATATAGAAGAGGGATCATCTAGTTTCATTATCTTATCCAGTTAGTAACTTAACATTCATGTCTAATTCTTTATTTTGTTAATTCTAGTAGGCTGATTAATAGCGAGAAGGATCAGAGTATTTATGGAAGAGTTGATTTTCTCTTTGATGTATTCTTTGGCAAGGCTTGTTAGTTATGGTTTAATGCTCTCTCTCTCACACACACACACACATATGGCATATCTAATAATCGAATGTGGTGCAGCCAAGGATTCACTTGCTTTCCACTTGTTGAGAAGAGTTGCTGAGGTGACTCACTTGGGATTGTTTCTGTTTATTGATTCATCAATTATCTTTGTACCGGAATTTGTCCATCTATTTTCAAAATCCATCATGCCTGCGCCCTGCAATGTCTATCTTGATCCTCTTAATACTACTAAAGGTAAGGTCTCTCTCTCTCTCTCTCTCTCCCCGCTACTTCAGAAGTTCTAGCGTTCGAAGGGTGCAATCTTATAAAAATCTTGGTTTTACAAACGTAATTGATAGAATTCATTTGCTTATTAAGTATACTATTGACCTTAAAGATATAGATATTCAAGTTGTATTGAAGTATTTGGAAAATAAACATTTTAAAGACTTAATGTTCTTTCACCATGTGCAATTTGATGAAGAAGATAAATGATCTTTGATGACTTTTGAAGCAAAATATAAGATAAACAACTATGATCGGTCATTTTCATCATCTGTTAGTATAGATCATTACAGGGAAATTGTCTTTTACATATTATATTACTTTTGGATGAAATGGAAAAATCCTTTATTTGGTTGTTTCCAACATTTTTAAAAGTTATGTGTGGGTGAGCACAAGAATCAGTTCATACAGATCAACATGCTAATTTGACAAAAATTATTGCTATTGTAATGTTAGAGACATGTCATTACCTTTGTTGGTGTATATATTTTAGTGACTCAGCTTCACAGAGCATTTCAAGAAAAAAAGGTTTAAGAATGTCGTATATGGCTCCAAAATTAGACCGGAATTTTTTCCTAGTTGGTATGTGTTGGGAAAGAAGTTCAAAATCGAAAGAAACAATTGATTAAAAGATATATTTGAAAATTACAAGTGGAATTGGCATGCCTGCAAAAGAATACTTTCCTATACTCATGCTTCCTTAAAAACACTTGAAATTGGACGGTAACTTTATCCATTTAAGTTGGTATTACCTTTGAAAAAAAAAAAAAAACACATAAAAGGCAATCCACCATTTATATTATTCTTCAAACATAGCATCATACACTTATTATGTATTCATTTTAATTGCTTCCTTTGACATCACCACATAATATAGTGAAAGTTTGAAATTGGAGTTAAAAGTCTTCAGTTGATTTATCGAAGCTTCTTCGTTCCATGGCTTCTCATATTGCTTAAAGATTGTATTTTCCTTTTAAGTATCTTTTAAGGTAACTGTTGATACTCTTATTTCGTTGAGTTGTTCATAAGATTTCATTTTGATACACTAGAACCCTTTTCTCTTGAATTTCAAATATATCTACAAACCATTAGTTTCCTTCAATATTGAATTCTTTTATCGACCCATCCTAAGCTGGAAAAATTAGTCTTCAATTTCAAACTATATATGACCGTCTTGACCATTGAAGTGATCTGTATAAGCAACAAAGAGGTTTCAAGCACACACACACACACACACAAAAGGTGATGACTTGTCTCTACCTATTACAATGGTAGTAGCTTTCTCTATACTGCATACTGATCTATAAGAATTGCTTGTGGTTTTTTTTCTTTTCTTTTAATGTTTAAACAAATTTAATAAAAGATTATATTGTTTCATCCAAAAGCAATATAATAGTGATAGTAAAAAGATTATAATCTAATGGTATTCATCATCTTAAGTGGTGTGATCTTATAGGGTAGCCTTTTAAATTTTTGTTAATTGCATAAAATGACAATCTTACAAAGGCGTAATTTGAGAATCCACAATAGTAGAAAACTTTCATTATGTTTTCTCTCACACAACTGGTCTACCACTGTCGGTTGAAAATTAAGTTTTCTGTAATGTCATCATTAAGTGTAGTTAAAGATAACTTAAAGGTTACCTTTTAGGATCATACCACTTGGTGTGATTTAAACTATTAAATTATAATTTTCTAATTAAAATTTTTATGTTATTTTATTTTTAAGAAGAGGCTTCGGCTAAAAATTAATTGCACATTTGATAGAATGTAAAAGGGAAAAAAGAAGATTGAAGAGAAAAAGAAGGGTATTCTTCGTCTTCAACCTCGAGGATTCGACCATTAAAGGTGCAAGCTTTGGTGATCATGTTCAAGTGTTGCATTTCATTGGAGGGGCACGCCATCAGTGGGTTCTAGGTAACCTATGCATTCCTCTCTTTGATTGTGTGATGCGTTCATTGAGATCCTTGTCTCTAAAAGTTCTCGATGAGATATTGTATCGAATCACTAGCATCTGGCCCAGTCACCCCCGAATGGATTGTTGGGTCAAGAGAAATAGAGAACTATCTCGGTGGTCGAAGCCGGATGGGATCAAAATCTGGTTCGGGGTGCTCAGCCTTCTCTCTTTCTTTGTTAGGATCTTTATTCATTGGTCTCAACCTTCTCTTCACTGGCGGGCTTTCTCAAGCTTCCTTCTTGTTTCCACAGCTCTTCTCTTCGTGTCCATGCCAGAGGGGTGGCGTCCTTCTATCTGACCCATCGCCTTCATACCTAATTGTCTTACACTCTTGAGCAATATTCCAAGAGACAGAATGTTGTAAAATGTATTTTAAATTAAAGTTTCAAAATACCTTTGTCCTTTTAAAAAGTTGGTTTTGGTGTTTCCCGCCCACTAGGTTTGTTTGCTTTGATATTTTGGAGGTTGCCTCTTGGTCAGTAGTGTACGATAGGACTTTTTTTGACGTTGGATTTGGCTTTGTCGATACTTTGGTTTTGGTGCATCAAGTGCCCGACAAAGAGCAAATGGTGATGGGGTTGTCAAAATTTCAATTGATGCCCTCCACACTTTGTCTGACATGTTAGATTCGGCTGATGTTGGCTGACTTGCAACCAATGTCGGCAACACCTTAAAGGGTGCCGGCCAATGTCTGTTTGGTGCTAGTAATAGCAATTTTTGTTGTGCCTTTTTTTGGAGAGGCACCCTTGTGGACAAATGTTTCCAATGGGGCTCTCGTACTCTATAAATAGAGGACATGTTGGCATTTCAAGTGATCATTTTAAGTGTTTCTTTAGAGCGTTCTGATGTGGCCTAGTACGTGAATGCAATGATTATTGGAGGGTCTAAGGGACTGTTTCATCTTGAGAATTGATTCACAAGAATCTTTTTGCAATATAGAGGGTGACCACAATCTCAAGGATAATGACCGGTATATGACACAGCCCCACCATTACTTGGAGATTCAATTCAAAACAAGGTATGGTGACAGTTGTGTTCAAGTCCAAGTGTTTTACAAGTGGAGTATTACCTTCATCTGTGAGTTCTTTACCACTTAAGATTTCATTTTGTTATCATATGTTAGAATAAGGATGAGTTGTTTTCTCTCAAATCATATATTTGTTGCTATATGTTTTATTATATAGAAAGACGGGATCAGGAATAATATAATCAATATGGGCACTTGAAATAAGAAAATACATGTTAGAGCTCCCGTGAGTGTTTAGGACTAGCCGAGGTTGATGGTGACAAGTTGTTAAGTGGGATTCTAAATTGACATATAATTGGACATGCCACTGAACTATGTGGTACATGCTGGATGATAAGCATCAATTTCTTCTCAACCAATACTATATTTTTGCCACTTGGAGATCAAATCTCAGGGCATAGATGTGGGTGGAGATCCTAGCACATTTTTCTGATATGCAAACTCACTAAATATGGTTTATTCATGTTCAACCCTCCTATTTTCTTAAGAATACAGAAAACTCTTCACTAATAAGAAGGGTTCCCTTTTGCTGGCTCTTTTGATTTTTACAATCATCTAATCCTTTCCTAGCTTCTGATAAGAGAGTGATGAACCATTACAGATACAAATGATTTTCCCCACCTTTTTATGAGATTAATTAGCAGAATTTTGTAATGGTACTTATTATTGTGGAAGTGACTACCCTCTTGTTAACTTTAGAGGTACTGTTCAAATCCAACTGGATCTCATCGCATAGTAGGAATTCAAAAGTATTATTAAAAAATAAAAGTTCAAAAACCCTATGATTACAATCTTTGTGGAAGGATGAAACACTTACAAAATCCTAAGATTTGGAAGGTTTAGACTATAGTGAGACAGGTTAGTTTTACCCTAATGATGACAGTGTCACGATAGTAATTCAACCTAGTACAAGAGGAACCATTGATTCACACAATTGGTCATCGCGCTTGGTTGAAAAGCCAATGGCGCGAAGCTACCGTGTGCTGGATTATGACTGAACGCCTCTAAGTCAGAATCCAGGCTAAAGAAGCGACACCTGTGCCCATCGGCCGTTTGCTGACCTGCAGTAGGGGCCCTCTGGCCCCCAGAGGCACGTGTCTTTGGCCAAGCCCCCGTAGTGGACGTGCTGTGTGGGCTGCCTTGAAGCGTAATTCCTGTCGGGTGATGGGTAGAATCCTTTGCAGACGACTTAAATACGCGACGGGGTATTGTAAGTGGCAAAGTGGCCTTGCTGGCACGATCCACTGAGATTCAACCCCATGTTGCATTGATTCGTCCCCCCCTCTTTTTCCCCTTTTCTTTCCCCCCAAATCTTTCTAACTCTACCCCCTCACCCTCCTGTGGCTCGAATTGTCCATGCATGGCCCCAGGTATGCCCCTAAGTGTTAACTACCTCAATGGTTGCCTGAGTATGGTTATACATGCTAACCAAGTGAAGTGTGCCTATGCGTGCACATTGAGTGCCACTAAGTGTACACGTGCTCTTGAATGGCCCAAGTGTGTGCCTACACGTGCACCCAAGTGTTGCCCAAGTGTCGCCTAATTGTTCTCTTGAATGCCCCAAATGTTGCCTAAGTGTGCTCTTGAATGCCGCAAGTGTGTACATATACTTGGCCTTAACTGTGCCTACACATGCCCCCTTGCGTGTGCCTAAGTGCATATGAAGGCAGTGCACAAGGCAGTAGTATTGCACGCATGGCCGCACATGTTGTGTGCATGGTGGCAAGCTGTAACGCGCATGGCCGCACAAGGTGCATGCATGGTAGCAGGTTGCCGCGCACGTGGCCGCAATCAAGGCCGTACCACACGGACATGGATGCAAGTTGTCGCGCGCACGGGTGCAAGCATGGCTGCGCTACCCTGCACAAGGTTGTAGGCTAGCGCGCGCACGACTGCAGGCAAGGTTGCACTATTGCGCGCACGGATGCAAGCATGGCTGCACATGTCGCGTGCATGATGGCAGGCTATCTTGCGCACGGCTGCACTACCGTGCGCGTGGCCGCAAGCAAGGCTGTACCTCATGCACATGGATGCAGGCTGTCGCGCATGGGTGCAAGCATGGCTGCACTACCGCGCGCAAGGCAACTAGCAATGAGAAGATCAGGTTCTTTGCCCTAAAATTCTCAAACACTCAAATATATAAAAATGTTTCTTTGTAATTACGACATAACTAAGCTCCAATTTCGTAAGGTTTGGGCCCTCATAGTCCTGAGCGTTCAAGTCATCAAAATAAATGTTTCTTTGACACACAATCCATGTATATATATATATATATATATATATATTAAGTATAACCACTATCTTTTTTTTTTTCATGGAACCATTATCTATTAACTAACCCCAAATGAGTAAATATGCATCTTAAATGGATCCTAGCGGTTCCAGTTATAGATGATTCTTTATTAGTCTTTTGATTCTAAACCCTTTGATTGAGAAGCTCATCCGAGAACCATCTCGTCCCATTTAGTAACAGGATGGGTCAGTTTTAGGTTTAGGGGATCACTTCTAGAATGGCAAATGTTATGACATGCCAGACGATTCTTTATTAGTTTTTCAATTATAAACCTATTGGGAAGTTTGTCCTAAAACTATTTGGTCCCATTTAGTAATGGGATGGATCAGTTCTAGGTTTTAGTGGATTGATTTCGGGACAGCTCAATCTGCACAACAATAACGTTTGCTAAATTGTCTTTAACTATATTTAGCCATCTTTATGAACAAATCTCTTTTTTTGGGGGAGGGGGGGTGGAGGTTGGAAATGAACAGATCTTTATTAGATAAGAATGAATCTTTATACGTTTGAGGAAATTGATAACTCTTCAGGCATAATGGGCAAGTATTATGACATGCCAGACGATTCTTTATTAGTCTTTCAATTATAAACTGATTGAGAAACTAATCCTAGAACTATCTGGTCCCATTTAGTAGCATGATGGATCAGTTCTAGGTTTTAGTGGATTGGTTCCGGGAAGGCTCAGTCTATGCAAGCAATGACGTTTAGTAAATTGTCTTTGACCATATTTAGTGAAAGAATCGTTTTTTTTGTTCGACAAGGCTGATAAGAATGAAGCTCGATACGTTCGAGGAAATTGATAACTTTTCAGGCATGATGGGCAAGTGTTATGACATGCCAGATGATTTTTTATTATTCTTTAGATTTTAAACCCTTTGGGAAGCTCGTCAGAGAGCTATCCTATCCATTTATTGACGGGATTGATTAGTTCTAAATTTTAGTGGATTGATTCTAGGACGGCTCAATCTACGCAAGGAACAACGTTTACTAAATTGTCTTTGACCATGTTTAGCCATTTTATGATTTTTTTTTTGGTGTGCGTCAAGACAAATTTTTACTGATAAGAACGAATCTTGATACGTTCGAGGAAATTGATAACTCTTTAGGCATGATGGGCAAGTGTTATGACATGCAAAACAATTTTTTATTAGTCTTTTAATCATAAACTGATTGAGAAGCTCATCCTAGAACTATCTGGTTCCATTTAGTAACAGGATGGATCGATTCTAGGTTTTAGTGGATTGATTCCGGGACGGATTTGTCCACGCAAGCAATGACGTTTACTAAATTGTCTTTGACCATATTTAGCCATTTTATGAAAGATTTTTTATTTTTTTATTTTTTTTATTTTTTTTGTTGAGAAGGTTTTATTGATAAGATCGAATCTCCATACGTTCGAGGAAATTGATAACTCTTCAGGCATGATGGGCAAGTGCTATGACATGCCGGAAAATTCTCTATTAGTGACGGGATGGATTAGTTTTAGGTTTTAGCAAATTGATTCTAGGATGGCTCAATCTACACAAGCAATGACATTTACTAAATTGTCTATAACCATCAGTTCTAGGTTTTAGTGGATTGATTCTAGGACGGCTCAATCCACGCAAGCAATTAAATTTATTAAATTATCTTTAACCATATATATTTATTTATTTATTTATAGTGGGGGGTGGGGGGGAGATAAATAAAGCTTTATTGATAAGAAAGAATCTCAATACATTCAAGGAAACTGATGTCTATGTAGGCATGATGGCAAGTATGTTATGACATGCCAGATGGTTCGTAATTACTCTTTTGATTCTAAACCCTTGGGAAGCTCGTTCTGGAACTATCTCGTTCCATTTAGTAATAGGATGGATCAGTTCCAGGTTTTGGAGATCGATTTCTGGATAACTCAATCCACGTAAGCGATGACGTTTACAAAGCTTTACTGATAAGAACGAATCTCAATACAGTCAAGAAAATTGATGACTCTGCATGCAATGCACGATGACAAGTGTATCACATGCTTCATTATAAATAAGTGTGTTTCTTCTTCTTTCCCTCATTGTTCAATCCTAAGAATTCTCTCTACAAGTTGTTTTTATCAGGGTCCGATCCATCTCCTGCAAAGGAGTTCGTAAACATCTGATATCTACAATCACTAGTTTGTGAAAAAAGTTCCAGTGACCTTGAAGAAGCTTACTTTCCAAATATTTCTCTATTTCCTCACTAGAATTGCTTCTAGGTATATATATTTCTCTTGTTCTGATCACCTTGACTTATTAAACCTTGATTTTCTTTTTATGTATTAAGGCTTCTTCCAAAGTAATAACCTTCTTTAGTTGCGTGCTGAAGTTTCTTAGGTTGTTTTTGCATGTAGAGTTCTAAATAATGGATTGCAACTCTCATTTATGGGTGTGATATATTGATCGATTTTATACTTAAAAATCTTACAATTATCTTTCATTTATGCAAAGTTATATCTATATCCAATATGAATATTTAATGTCCTTGCATTTATATTACAACAGCGGCCATCACAAAATGCTAGCTTTGTATGCTAGATCTATGTACACTGGTAATCATCAGAAAAGAAATGCAAAAGTTATGACTCTAAAAGAGCTAGTGTACAATGCTCTTTTTATTTTAAAGCAATATGTATGTATATGCAGAAGGGAAAACAAATTACAAAGGGAGGTGGATGCATATTTGAAGAATAAAGTTGTGTGTGTGTGCGTACGTGTGCGTGTGTGCACCCGTAAGAAATAACCTTGTTGCCTTGTTATATATGAAACCATTATGTTGCACCTCATTGATATACCACTTATGCAAGTTTTCTCCCTAACTTTTTTCGTTAAAAATTTTTGAGCATAGCATTTTTTTTCGTTAATAGTTGTTGTGGTTTTGAGTGAAATATTAATTTAGCTATGTCTTTTTTGTTTAAAAATATTAGTACTGCAGGTTCCAAAAGGAGAGAAGAAAATGGAGTCCCACAAGAGAAGCAACAAAAATGCATCGGTATCAAACAGAATTGAATGAGAATATATGGAGATCAATCTCATACTTGATTCTACAATTTCTTGTTCCTACCCTTGTACCAAGATATTTAAACCCTTAGAATCTCTTATTAAATCAACACCCTTGGCACTATTTTGTCATTTCACCCCTTGAATAGCAGACGTTGATTTCCTTTCCCTCTTTTTTAACATCACTCATTCTCTCTCTTTGCTGTCAACCATATTCTCTCACGGGCAACTTCCGTTACAATTATATAGCGTACGCTAGCGTCTCCCTGTGTTTCTCTCCTTTCTCCAACTACTATCCAACCAGACCATGATCAAACCAGCCACCCTCGTGAACTTGTGCTGGAAAACCCAGAGGTGATGGATTTCATAATAAAGATGGTGATGAGAGCATGAGAGGAGAACATCCCAGAACTAACCAAAACCTCCGCCCTCTCTCAGATCACCTCTGGATCTGCTCGTTCTGTTCACCTCGAAAGGCCGAGGTTCGAAGAAGCCAGGCCAAATCTGGAAACGGGTAGTTCAGCGTCTCAATCCATCTCCGGAGATCATCGGCTTCTAGAGAATCAAGAAGTTGAAGGAAACCAGATCTTCCAATTTGGGATGTTTCCGGTGAACCCTTTGGGAATCGAACATTCCGGCGGGATCGATGCTGTAGGGCCTAGTACTATTGGGGCTTATTTTGGGGATACTGGAGTGGGGACTTCATCAGGAGCTGTTTCGCACATCATCATCGAGATTGAAACTCCAGCAACAGCTCATCTGATGGCCTTCTTCAATAACGAAGGCAGCGAGGAGTAAGAGAAGGATAGCAAGGAGAATGGGTTCTTCGAGCTCTTTCTCTTCTTGCCGAATCACTCTTATCATTGCCGATTCTCCAACACCGAGTCTTCCCTAGAGATATCGATACCATCCTCTACAACCGTCTCAATCTCGGCACGTTCATCGCCGTCCCCTACAGTGGTGGTTCCATTGAGGCATGGCCCGATGTGGACCATTTCCTCTCATACCCACCTGAGTCTTGGGCTGTGCTCAGCATTTGGAACAGCAAGGAAGTGTTCTCCATTCAGGTCAGGGGGGGTTTCCAAGCCACGCGAGGGCTAGCGAAGATGAGCCAGATCGTGGATAAGGCTTTCCTTTTACCATCGATGCCAGAGCTGTTCATGCCATTTGAGTTTCATTTCTTGTATGCTTATTTTATTTTATATGTAGTTATCCCATCCATACATGAGGAAGGTGATGTTTTGAAAAATCTGTTAGGCAAATCTCAGGCTCTGTTGTTATAGTTTATGTTTATGTTTATGTTTATCTGACTAATAAACATATATATATATATATATATATAGGAAAAACAATTATTAGATGTTTATTTGTTTTTTTTTAGTACTTTGTAGGGTTTTAGGTATTGGTATCCGCCAATTCATATCAGTATTGGCTAAAATGGTAGAATCAACACTAACCAATATACAAATTCGGATACCATGATCTTAAAACCCTGTTTCCCTAGAAAATTATGTGATTCGAAACCTTATCGTTTTCTCCTTTCTCTTTTTGTATGTCTCTAATCATTAACTAAACAATTGACGTTGCAGAGACTTACATTTTATCCACAATTTAAGACCATTTATAATATGGATATAAAGAGGGTTTTAGCTGTTGGTATCAGCTGTGATAGATATTGATATTGATATATATATATATATATGGTATTGGTTAAGAAGATGGTTTTATTTTGAATTTCGGTTGATTTCGATCTATATGTATTAATATATTGGTATAGGTAGTGATCAATACCGTGAAACTAAAACCCTAGATATACATGCATAGAAGGGTTAGAAAGAAGACCGGTGTAACCGGATGAATTGGGATGCTTAACACCTTCCTCGCAAACTGCCTTGTACCCAATCTTTTGGTCTGACTATACTATTGGGCCATTATGGAGTCATATTTGTTTATGTGGGTCCTAGACCCTAATAGGGTAATCCAAGTGGTGACTCCTTATCCCCTCTATCACTCACAACCCTCCCTCTTGCAACTCCTACCCCTTCTTCCCTACCCCCACTCCCACTCCCTCTACCTTTCGCCCTTTCCCTTCAATAAATCCTTGTCGTCCCCCACCTTCCTCCCCCCCTCTCCCAATCTTCTTGTGCAACAAAATAAAGACCTTAAATGTTACCACTTCAACAATAAAGAAGGATAAAAACCTTTTAATAGCTAAATGATTATCAAACAAAAAGAGCTTTTGCAGAAGTCAAACGATGATAAGATACCCATGAAAGAGAATACATTTCCGTAGGTGAAGCACTGAATTGGGATAATCATCTTGTCTTTATCTTACCCTCGAGCCCTTTAACGACTCTGTCACCCCTGTATCTCCCTCCACCACGGCACTCTGCATCTCCCGGCCCCGATGGACCTACAACTTGTTTCTTGACTTTCCCCCCACGCATGCAAGCTGAATCCTAATCCAAAGATATGTCAGGAGGAAGAGGGATGCAGGAGAGAGAGAGAGACAGAGAGAGAGAGAGAGAGAGAGAGAGAGAGAGGTGAAACAAGGCTGGGTTGGGCAGGGTTTCTCAAAACCCTAACCCTAACCCCAACCCCAAGCCCTCAAAACGCAACCTAGGTCCAACACTGCCGTGCTCATGCCTAGGCTCAACCCTACCAGGTTCATGCCAATCCAATTCGGGCTCAAGGTCGGTTCGGGCCATCAGGGCCAAACTTACACCCTTAACTAGAACGATCTTGTGCAACTTCAGACCGTAAGCGGATAGTTTAAAAGGCAACGTGGTGATAAAAGCTTAGTTCCTACTATTAATTGGTAGTCGATTTGTCGCTCCAAAAAGTCAAGTGGTTTAAATCTAAAACTCTCCACTCCAATGAATGAAGCTCTTGTTTGTAAGAAAGCGTGGGAGCTTATTCATCCTTGCAATTCTCTATGAACTAACATGATGAAAAAGAAATACTTCCCTAGATTTCTTGCATTCTACATGTCCAGCTAATGCATCTTGGGGATGGAGATCTATTTAAAAAGCTAAATCTCTTCTCTTAAAGGACTATTCATACGGGTTGGAAATGGTCGATCTATCAATCCTTGGACAGATCCATGGATTCCTGGAATTAGTCCATCAAGTTCTCCATTTCCTCTTCCAAGAGATGCCCCTACATTGGTTAGTGATCTCATAGATGATGATTCTCATATGTGGAAAGAAAATTTGATTCAATATTGGTGGCCTCCTGATGTGGCTGAAGCTATTATGTCAATTCCATTACCTTTATTTTCTTCTGAAGATGAATGTATATTGGGCTCTGACAAGTAATGGATGTTTTTCAGTTTCCTCTACTTACAGACTTGCTTTATTGGATGGTGATTCTCTTTTAATTCAATGTGGCAACAAAATTGCTCCAAAGGTTCGCTTTCATCTTTGGAAATTGATGCTTGATAGAATTCCGCATGCTAGTTTACTTCATCGCTGGGGCATTCAGGTAGATGATCATTGTCCTCTTTGTAACTCTGATCAAATTATATCATCTGATCATCTATTTCTATATTGCCCTCTTGCTCAAGCTTTGTGGTTGGCTGTGGGTTTTTATCCTCCATCTCAGGTTTGTTTCTTTATTCAAGATTGGATCAGCTCTCTTTTGGGTTTGCCTTTTAAGAACTCTTTTAAAGATAAGAAGGTTAGTTTGATGTCTAGTGTTCTATGGCATATCTGGTTAGCATATTTAGAGGCTTCCTTCCAAAAGATCATTCCCAATACTTCTTCACTAGTTAACAGAATTATTATATATGCTCAGTCTTATTTACAAGTTCAGAGGCCAACATTTAAAGTGACTTCTATCAAATACATCTCTTGGCATCCTCCCCCAATGAATTACATCAAGGTTAATGTAGATGGTTCATGTATCGGTTGTCCAGGACCAGCTGGAATTGGTGGCGTATTTAGGGATTGCAATGGTCGTTTTATTTCTTGTTTTTCAGAATATATTGGACACTCTTACTCTTATATGGCAGAGGCTCTTGCTATTAGGAAAGCCCTTGTTATTGGTTCTTCAAAGCAGCTTACTCATCTGATTGTTGAGAGTGATAATTTGGGGGTTATCAACATATTAAAGTCTCAATCTGATCATATTTCGTGAAAGGTAGCTTCTATTATTAAAGATTGCCATCATCTCTGTTCTACCTTTGTATCAGTGATATTTACACACACCATGAGACAGAGCAATATAGTTACTGATTAGTTAACTTCGTTTGGTTCTCGAAATCATGTTGTTACTATTTGGGATAGTGTCCCTCCTCCTGCTTTATTTCATTGTTTATATTTAGACTCTTGTGGGATCTCTTTCCCCCGTTCTGTTTCTATTTCTAATATATAAGTTTCTTTTCTACCAAAAGAAAAAAAAAAAAGAGAGATCGAAATCTGTGGAATATCTTGTGATTTTCAGAAATAACAGCTTCCTTTGTTACAAGGATAAATCCATAAATATATTATTAATTTGAAATTCTCTATTTTCCTCTAAAGTTTTCATTAAATTTTAGATTCTATTAAAAGAAATTATATAAGAGACATACACACCACCTCGTGCATTGGCATCTAACTCCCTTTCCAAATCAAAGGTCCATGAGGGGAAGTGCCTCCCAATTCATATATAAAAGGTCTATACGGTCAAGGAAAAGAGAAAGTGTTAAAAGAGTGTCATGGAGAAGAGCAAACCTATAAAGGTCTTTACTACCCACAATTTTCATTAAAAAAAAAAAAAACACCGAAATTTATATATCATTTTCTCAATTTGTATGAAAACTATATTATTGTTTCTAAAATTACCAATTCTAGTTTTTCTACCTTCCACGAAATATAAAAACGTTAAAATTTGTTGCACTAAAAGGGCGACCATTTAAGATCTACACTTCTAAAAAAAAAAAAAAAAAGATCATATCACTTGGCAGAACAAGGTATAATGACAAAGTTGTGTTCACGTTAGGTGTTTTATAAGTGAAGTATTACTTTCAGCAGTGAGTTCTTTTTCATTTAAGATCTCATTTCGTTATTTTAGACTCTCAAATCATACGCTGGGATAAGGCTAAGTTGTTGTCTCTCAAATCATATATTTTTGTTGTTATATTTTATTACATAGAAAGACGGGATCAGAGCACTAGAAATTAGAAAATACATCTTAGAGTTGCTGTGAGCGTTTAGGACTAAATTTCCATATAATTGGGCATGCTGGATGATAGGCACCAATTTCTTCTCAACCAATACTATTTTTTGCCACTTGGACATCAAATCTCAGGGCATAGATGTTGGTGGTGATCCTAGCACATGTTTCTGATATGCAAACTCACTCAATATGGTTTATTCATGATCGACCCTCCTACTTTGTTAAGAAATCAGAAAACTCTCTTCATTGATAGATCTTCTTGTTGTGTACTTGCAACGTATCTATGTGATTGGATTTTCTTGTTTAACAATGTTGAAAGGTTCTAGGAGCAAATTTGATGTTGTCCTCCAAAAATATTGGCCCTAGTAATGTAAAGTCCAGGTATTACTATGAGGTTTTATCTTTGTGGAAGGATGAAACACTTAAAAATCCTAAGTTTGGAAGGTTAACATCGAAGCCTGATATAATACCAAATAGCAGCAATAATTGGCTGAAGGAAGAACAAAGATGGATATTGGAGGACAAAAAGAGGGAAATTTGAGAGAGAGAGAGAGAAAGAGAGTTGGGTCACGATGCCTTTGGAAAACTTCTGAATTGTGTTTTAATTGTTGGATTTATGAGTTTAATTAATTATTTGGATTAATTAAATGGGTGAGAATCAAGTTACATGAACCAATTCGGTCCACTCTCTAGTTTAAGAATATGCTAATCCAACCCATTGTGGTTTAGGGTTTTGGGTACTAGACAATATTATAAATACTGAGTTTTGAGTCCTTACAGCTCTTATTCACTCTTCCCCACTTTATCACTGAAGTGAGAGAACCAAGGAGATCTAAGGGGTTGTAGAAGATCCATAGCCAAGAGAGGAAAATTGGGAGCGACCGGCATCGAACGTCTTCAGCATAGTAAGTGAAAGATACAAATCAATCATCTATGTTTCGATACAATCATTCATGTTTTAATTTGATATCGTGTTCAAGTTGTCTGTATAGAAACCGATAATGATCCGTTGTAAAACCCTAAAATGTATAACAAGTGACGTCAGAGCCATCCATATGGAATTAGAATCAATTGGTAAAACTTGAATGTTTTTTTTTTTTTTTTCCATAGTCATTCGTATGATTAATTTCGAATGATGAATTCGTTTCTGTTGTTTCCTTTTCTCTTTTCTTGTTTTGGAATGATTTTGAAATTAATCCTGCATTATGAGGGATTCCATTGTTGCTTATTGCAGTGGCTTTCGGATTTAAACCCCAACGAATAACAATTTTCGTTTGCTGAGGTCTCGACACTGGTGGCAGCGACTAGCAATTAAGGGTGTGAATTGATTCGGTTTCGGTTTAAATGGTGTGGATCGGTTTAGTTCACATTTATTTGACTAAAATCATAACTGCATCATTTACTAAACGGTTCCACTTTTTGAAACCGTGACCGTTTAGTAAACGATTTCGGTTTCCACAGTTTCTAAACGGTGTCGGTTTCACGGTTTTAAATGGTTTCGGTTTCGATTTATTCCATACGGTTTGTAAAACGATTCACAATCGGTTTGTTATAACTTGAAACCATCTCTAAACTAAAAATCATAAGCTTATCAAAAAATAATTGGTAACCACAAATAAGAGATTCTATATTAACGATGGTATGTCTTAATTTGATAATCTAGTGCTATTTTTTTGCATGGCCATTCTCAAACATTTAGAACTAATATCTTACAACATCCAAATCCAGCCTTCTACAGCATAAAATATTAAAATGATAGGTGGTTCAGCCAAAACACCCCATCTATGATAACATAATAACATAGTAACACATATGGATTACAAGTTCATGATCTAAAGTCTAAACTTGAACTGAATTGTAATAAATCATACAAAGCAGAATAGACACTTAATTTAATTGTTAATTGTTATATGGATTACTGCCCCTTCTTTATTTAATTGTTATACGAATTAATCGGATCGGTTTAAACGGTTCGATTTAAACAGTTTCAATTCGGTTTGAAATCAATGGGTTCCGGTGTTAAAACCGACCCACCCGTTTAGCTAATCGGCCTGAAACTTAAAATCATAACCACACCATTTACTAAATGGTTTTGCAGTTTCGATGTAAATGGATCGGTTCGATTTCGATAAAGGGTTTCAATTACAAATTCACGTCCTTGCTAGCAATGGCCGTTGTACTTTTCTGATTTTGGAGTTTTGCAATTGTTTCCTCTTGTATGTTGGGAATAAGGATGTGAATTTGTAACTGAAACCGCTTACTGAAACCGAACCGATTCATTTACATCGAAATCGCAAAACCGTTTAATAAATAGTGCAGTTATGGTTTCAAGTTTCAGGCTGATTAGCTAAACAGGCCAGGTCGATTTTAACCGCGGAACCTATTGGTTTCAAACTGAATTGATACTGTTTAAACCAAACTGTTTGAAACCGTTTAAACCAATCCGATTAATCCATATAATAATTAAATAAAGAAGGAGCAGTAATCCGTATAACAATTAACAATTAAATTAAGTGTCCATCATGCTTTGGTAAGATTTATTGTAATTTAGTTCAAGTTTAGGCTTTAGATCATGAACTTGTAATCTATATATGTTACTATGTTATTGTGTTATCATAGATGGGGTGTTTTGGCTGAACCACTTATCATTTTAATATTTTATGTTGTAGAATGTTGGATTTGGATGTTGTATGATATTAGTTCTAAATGTTTGAAAATGACCATGCAAATAAATAGCACTAGATAATCAAATTAAGACATACCATCGTTAATATAGAATCTCTTATTTGTGGTTGCCAATTATTTTTTGATAAGCTTATGATCTTCAGTTTAGAGATGATTGCAAGTTATAACAAACTGATTGTGAACCGTTTTACAAATTGTATGGAATAAATCAAAATCAAAACCGTTTAAAACCGTAAAACCGGCACCCTTTAGAAACCATGGAAACCGAAACCGTTTACTAAATAGTCATGGTTTTAGAAAGTAGAACCGTTTAATAAATGGTGCGGTTATGATTTTAGTCAAATAAATGTGAATCGAACCGATCCACACCGTTTAAATCGAAACCAAACCAATTAACACCCTTATTTCGGAAGAAATAGGATATCCCCACTCCATTCCTCATCTATTATTAAATTAATAAAATAATAATTAGAAGGATAGGGTTACATTCCCAAATCCCAATCTTAATAGGCCTTATTTTTAAAGGTTGAACATTCTATACCATCAATAGGAATTGAATGGCATGGTTACCAGTGCTACCATTTGAGTTGGAAACGTGAGATCATCATTACCCATCTCTTGAGTGACCTTTTTTTTATAAATAAATAAGGATATTTTAATTGTTTATAGAATAGAGTAATTCGGTTTTCAAAATCAAGATACCTAAGAATAGATAATTCCTTTAATGGGTTGGATTGCATTTGTGTAAATAATTAAAAGAAATTTTTATTTTGAAAACTTCCTGTTAAGGACTTAAGGCAGCCTCATAAAAGTATGTTTGGGTATGATATGACTTTTATAAGGATAAAGTTTTACTTTTTGTATATTCTCTTTTCTTACTAAGTAATGGACCAATGGTAAGGTGAATCAAATTAGGTTAAAGAAGGACAAACCAATTTGAGACGGGACAAGTAGATTGGTTCAATCGGTTAAATGTCATTTTAAGGTCGAATTGAAATCCTTTTTTTGCGATGGATTCATTATTTCAGGTCACATATAATTATCTAATTTGTTCTACGACATGTTTATATGAAATTTTATATCATAGAAACAAAAGGCCATTGATCAATGTTTTGAAAAATGACTATGTTATTGGTCATCTAAAGGGCCATGTATTCTACCCCAAGAGGTTTGTCTTTATTAAACTCTTGTGGATTTGTTCTTTAAACCAAAGTCTATTTGATAATTTAATAAGAAATGAATAAAATTGGGTTTCTATCTTTAAAGTATTTTAAAAGGATGTTATTTGATAATAAGAAGTTTTCAAGTAATGCCTAATGGGTTTTTAAAATTTGAACCAATTCTATTGAGAGTCCTAAACATGGTTCAAGGGAAACAAAACCGTCAGTATCAATTAGTCTAGGCAGAAGTGTTATGCAGATGTCAGAAAAAAGCATCTAGAGTTTGATGTGGGAGACAAGGTACTCTTGCGGACCTCCCCAGTCAAAGGGGTGATGAGGTTTGGCAAGAAGGGGAAGCTGAGTCCTAGGCATATGGGACCTTATGACACTTTGGAGAGGAAAGGATTGGTGGCATACCAGATAGCCTTACCACCAGAATTGGAGGGCATCCATAATAGCTTCCATGTATCTATGCTAAGGAAGTACATACCTGACCCAACTCATTTCTTGACATACGTACACTGTGAGTTGGATGAAGATTATGCCAACATAGAGTTCCCGGAGAAGATTGTTGATCGAAAGGACCACATCCTCCACAATTATACTGTTTCCTTCATCAAAGTGAAATTGATGAACCACCTGGAGCAAAAAGCCTCTTGGGAGCGAGAAGATGAAATGAAGAAACAATACCCTGGATTATTTGACATACCAGGTACGTTCAATTTCGAGGATGACATTCTTGTAAGGTGGGGGGGATATTACACCCGTACCCTAATCCGGTCTAATTTGAACTTTTGTGATAGATCTTGGACTGGAGATATGGAGTACCAACAGGTTTTGGCTTGTGACAGCTCATTGCAAGAAGGGAAGGGATGACCTCACATGCTTGTGCATTTCGTATCAGTCCAACTGGAGGGGATTCAAGTATTCTAACCCTAAGCAGTAAATGACCCAACACCTCCCTACCTAAGTCCCAGCACATACCAAAATTGTCGGAAGTATATACCCATAACATAGGGCAACTCCCTATAGAAGGACCAAGTGGGGACAATAAGCATTCAAGGCAGGACACTGCCTTGACCGCTGGAAACAGTCTAGGCAAGATCCAGTGACCCTAAATTCGGTGGCCCATTGTGCTGTCAAATGGTTTCGATGCCCGTGGACCCCACCACCCGCATCGTGACTAGCTCCAAATGACCCCACACACTCTCCCACACCCTTCCTCATGACTTGTACAACATATGAGTCTAAGGAGGTGGGCCCACATGTCCCAAATTGTGGAATCCATGGCTGAAGAATAACAACTCCTCAAATCTCTTCTCGTATGCTCCTTGTACAACACGATCAATATTGGTTTGGTCTATACTCTTTCCCTTTTTCTTTAGGTCATTAACCTCACTTAATGGGTCAGTGATAACTATTATATAGGGGTAAGGTAGAGACCAACCCTACAAGAAAATTATGATTTCCTTCCCATTAATGAAACAATACCTTAGGTTCACACATAGTAATATATATTTTATACAATTAATGTGTGCTAATGAAAATCCAATATCTCCATAGAGATCAATTACCAATAATATTGGATCATTTATGCTTACTCCATTTGTAGTCAACACCACTAAATTGGTCTTGAAAACAAACATTGAACTATGCAAGCCCACCTAATTGGAAATCTTACATTTAGCGGATTAATTCTAGGACGGTTCAATCTACGTAAAAAATGATGTTTACTAAATTGTTTTTGACCATATTTAGCCATTTTATGGGAATCTTTTTTTTTTTTTTCAACAAATTTTTACTGATAAAAACGAATCTCGTTATGTTCGAGGAAATTGATAACTCTTCGGGCATGATGGGCAAGTGTTATGATATGCTAGATGATTCTTTATCAGTCTTTCAATTCTAACACATTGAGAAGCTCATCCTAGAATTATTTGGTCCCATTTAGTAGTAGGACGGATCAGTTTATTCTTTATCGGGTTTTACTAAAAAGAACGGATCTCAATACGTTAGAGAAAGGCATGATGGGCAAGTGTTATGACATGCCAAACGATTCTTTAGTATTCTTTTGATTTCATATCCTTTGGGAAGCTCACCAAAGAACTATCATGTCCATTTAGTGGCAGGACGGATCAATCTATGCAAGCAATGACGTTCACTAAATTGTCTTTAATATATATATATATATATATTTGGTTACAAAGATTAAAGTATCGATATCGATCGTTGTATCGATCGGCCAAAATTAAGATACATATTAGAGGGTATCGTATCGTATTGGAGATACCTTAAGAACACACTTAAATGGATAGAAAATACTTTTTTATACACTTTTCCATTACAAAAATAATAATTAAAAAAAGCTATAGATAACATGTATTATGTATAAACACTAAAATTAGAGAATAACGCTAAGAAACCAAGGTTTGTAGTTGTCCCATTAATGTGAAATCCCTGTTCCCAACCTTGATTTCCCCTTTAGTTAGAGAGAAAAATTGTTGGCACCAACTTTGGAACAAAAATCTCTTAAAAATCATGTTTTTTTTTTTTTTTTCATGAAAAAAGACCCATCATGGCCATTATATGGCTGCACTTCACCTAAAATTTTTTAGTTTCCATAAAGTATTTGTAAGTATCGATGCATATCGTATAGTATTGGTGTGTATTGGTGGAGTATCAGTATGTATATAGAATACATATCGATACAAAATATTTTAAAATTTTCATGTAATGTATCAGTTGTATCATATTGGTAAGGGCCTATACTGATACGTATCATTGATACAGTACGATATGTATCGATACTTTAAAGTATATATATATATATATATACTGGGTGGGGGAGATATATAAAACTTTATTGATAAGAACGAATTTCGAAACGGCTCAATCCACACAAGCAATGACGTTTACAAAGCTTTATTGATAAGAACGAATCTTGATACATTCAAGAAAATTGATGACTCTGCAAGCAATGCACGATGGCAAGTGTATCACATGCTTCAATATAAATAAGTGTGTTTCTTATTCTTTCTCTCATCGTATAAGAATTCTCTCCAAGTTATTTTTTGCAAGGTCTGCTCCATCTCCAATAAAGGAGTTTGTAGTCGTCTGAGATCTACAATCAATAGTTTGTGAAGAAAGTTCAAGTGATATTGAAGAAGCTTACTTTCCAAATATTTCTCTATTTCCTCAGTAAAATTGCTTCTAGGTATATATATTTCTCTTGTTCTAATCACCTTAACTTGTTAAATCTTGATTTTCCTTTTATGCATTAAGGCTTCTTTCAAAGGAATAACCTTCTTTAGTTGTGCGCTGAAGTTTCTTAGGTTGTATGTTGCATGTATATAAATAATGGATTGTAACTTTCATTTATGGGTGTGATATATTGATTGATTTTATACTTTAAAATCTTATAATTATCTTTCATTTATTCAAAGTTATATCTATATTCAATATGAATATTTAATGTTATTCCATTTCTAGATTTGTATTTATATTACAACAGGGGCCATCACAAAGTGCTAGCTTCGTATGCTAGATCTACGTCCAATGGTATTCATCAGAATGTGGTATCTATTAATATGTTTTGTTGATACAAGCAAAAGTTAATGACTCCACCAGGGATAGAGTAAAATGCTCTTATGCTCGTTTCCCTTTTTCTTTTCTTTTTTTTTCCTGATAAGTAATATATATGTATATGCAGAAGGGAAAAAATTTACAGAGAGAGGTGGACGTATATTTGAAGAATAAAGTTGTGTGTGTATGTGTACACACCCGCAAGAAATAACCTTGTTGCCCTCTTAATATGAAGCCATTATATTGTATCTCATAGATATTCTGCTTACTTGAGATCTCTCCCTAAATTTTTTTATTAAAATAATTTTGTGTGTAACATTTGTTTCTCAATATTGTGTAATATTAATTAAGATTTTTGTCTTTTTTATTTAAAAATATTTGTGTAGGCTATAAGAGGAGAGAAAAAGATGGGAATCCCACAAAAGAAGCAACCAAGATGCCTCGATGTCAAGGAGAATTGAATGAGAATATATGGGGATCAACCTCATACTTCATTCTAAAATTTCCTGTTCCTACACTTGTGCCAAGATATTTAAGCCCTTTAATCTCTTTCAAAATCAATATCCGGAACACTATTTTGTCATTTCACCCCTTGATCCCCCCCCCTCTTCTCTAATATCATTCATTCTCTCTCTTTGTTACCTATGATAACTTTCACTGCATGTTATATAGCGTACAGTAGCGTCTCCCTGTGTTTATCCTTTTTCTTCTTAAATAAATGGCAAATATGTCATTTCATGGAAGGAGAAAAAAACTATTCTCCAACTGAACCCTCAGCAAACCACCCTCCCTCTTGAGCTTGTGCTGGAAAACCCAGTGATGGAATTCCTAATGAGGAAGGTGATGAGCGTATGAGAGGAAAGCAGGAGAAAGAGGAACTGAATGAGGGCATGACATGGGTCCATGAAGGTATCGAAGAAACAAGGACATGGTGTTCCGTTCAAGCATGGCCTCACTTTTAAAGGAAACATGGACATGAACCAGGAAAGTTCGAGGTTCGAAGGAGTTGAAGGAACTCATTGGAAATGATCAATAGCATGTTGATGACCCCAAAACATGTTCATCCGATGGCCTTCATCAACATTATCATCCCGTTTGCTCGACTGTAGAACACGTTAGCTAGGCTGTAGAACAAAGAACCCATATGTAATGTGTGTAAGAAAAGAAAGAAAAAAAAAAAAATGGAAATGGTGAGATCAGAGTCTGTAGAATTCTGGGTCTTGTTTCTTGAATTCTAGAATCATCGAAACAGAAGAGTAAACAAACAAAACGTCTCAGTACGGAACAACATTTTCTATTGTTTGAAATTGACTTTGAATTTCTACCAAAAAATGGATTTTGAATTTTTTTAATCAGAAAAAAGAAAAAAAATGGGGATTGTGACAAGGCCAATTTCCATTCTAGATCGGCTTAGATTGGAATAAATACCTCTAGAGGTTAATTAAAAAAAAATATATATATATATATATATATTTTGTCTTACCTTTGTCCATACTAATCCACCAATATGATATCGGCCAAATTGGGATCTATCAAAATCGATATTGATTCGATTTCTCAATCCATGCTTTGCAAAGGCTCAACAAGGGCACAGATCTTTTTCCATTTTTGTTGTCCATTTCTTTGTTCTAAATATTATTTAAGGTAGTAGTAAAACTGATTTTTAAAACTAATTGAAAATGACCTATCATTATGTTTTATCAAAAAAATTGTCATCAATTTGTATGTTTCTCGAACACACAGCGAAATGATAGGATTTACCCTCATTAAAAAAAAAAATGTTATATTAAGAAAATAAAAATGTAAAATTACAGCTTCATTTTCTCCAAGCTTGATTACAACAAAATTTTTCCAACTACTTAGTAATAAGGGCACGGTTTGTTTTAATGTTAATTCTTAATTTTGGTCTTAGCCCTAATGATGAAGGTTGATTTTAAAATTTAGGCGAATGGATGAAAAAAAATGGGGTACCCTGGATTGCATATGCTTTAGCAAGGGATTCTTATCATTTTACATTTAAAATAGGGAAAAGAAGCTTGAAAGGTAAAATAGTCTCTATGCCTAACATAGAGGGAGATGAAATGACCACTCTGACCCTCATGAAAGACGAAAAGCTTCCATTAAGCCCATTCATGTGTACTTCTAGGTATTATTGTGCACTATTCATTTCGTTGTACTAGTCTTTCAAATCACACGTTGGGATAAGGCTGAGTTATTGACTCTCAAATCATATATTTTGTTGATATATATCACCGCTAAAACCTCTGCAAAGCACGAATCTTGCCCACTTTTCTTGTATAGTAGTGATTATAAAGAAAATTGAGAGGAACTACAAGTTGATGCTTCAATGGAAGAGCATATCAACAGGCTATCTTTTATACACTATATGTGTACATCAATAAGGGTACACCTCATATGATAAAGGTGTAAAATGGAATGGCACTAGGTAATTTGAAAGATTTCTTGTTGGTTCCGGTCTAAGGGGCTGATTCCAAAATCGTCAATATATTAAATGGTTCCAAAAGTTTGATCAATTCCGTTTTAATAATGGGAAGATTAGGTTCTATCCACTAAATTTTTCAAACACTCAAATTCTGTAAGGGTTTGGGCCTTCATAGTCTTGAGCATTCAAATTACTCAAATATAAATGTTTCTTTGATGCACAATTCATACATACATATATATCATATTATATTATTATACTATTATATAAGTGCATGTACTAATGCTTCATGGCTAATCTTTTTTAAACTATATTACCCTTTCGTTTAATTTAAATACCTTAACTTTTTCATTATCATTATTCTTCTTCATCTTCCTTACTTTTTAAATTATTTTTGGTACTCTCCACTATCTCTCTCAATCTTTAATGTTCCATCTAAAAAAGGAAAAGCCCTATAATTAAATATAGTTTCTTTATTTATATTTTTCCTCTCTCTCTCTCTCTCTCTCTCTCTAAGACCTGCTGAAATCCTCCTTGAGGTCCTCCATTAGCTGTTGTGCTGCTGATCTGAGACCCTCAAACATGGGTTGTGGCACTACAGTTTTGAAGATTTCTGAGCAGCAAGTTGAGATCCTAGATCTTCCTACTTGTTGATCATCTAAGGCACGGCTATTGGGGGTCAGTTGGCCTCCCTAGGGGCCCACTCGACCAATAGCTTAGGCCTTCCAGCGGTTCGTTGAAACCATGAAATTAAGATAGAGAATCGTTTGATCTCTCTAATCTGCTCTCATTTCTTTAAGTTACTGAGAGTTTGTTCATGGAGAGAGGTCATTACAAAATTAAATGAAATGTCCTCCTTGTAGGTATTAGTTGCTCATTATAGTTGTTATTCCTGATTCCAAAGTGTTGCAGATTTCTGTTTTTTGGTTGGAAGAATTAAGACAATGTATGTGGAGTTGAAGATATCCTTCCATGATGGGATAAAACTATTGTAAGTGTTCTTAGTTCCTAAATCTTCTTTTGAAATCTTCACTATTTCTTTTATATTGCAACAAACTTATGGTTTTTTAACTATTTAAACAGGACTACTTGCAAAGGCTAGACATTCAAACCCTTTGGACCAGGGTGCTGTTAAATTATGTTTATGCTATTATGTACTGGTATGAAGTTGAAACAGTTAAATGTTGACAACATCAATGCTTGTTGTCTCATGTAATTGTAATCTGTTTTTACATTTTCACCATCTTCATCTTCATCTAAGGCTCCGTTTGGTATCGTTCTAAAAAAACGTCTCTGGAGTTTTTTCGTTCTATTGGAACGAAAAAACGGAATCTTCTGTTTGGTGCACTTATGGTCGGTTTCTGTTTTTTTGGAACAAAAACTGAAAAAACGAAATTGGACGGAACTCCAAAATGGAGTTCCGTCTTCCCAGTTTCATTCCATTTTACAAAAAAAAAAAAAAAATTCTCGATAAAAATCTGAAATTTTGAAACACCATTTTTTCGTTTAAAAACTGCGTTTTGACACAGAAACTGAAATTTTCGTTTCTGACACGAAACGGCGTTTCTGGAACAGAAACGATACCAAACGGGCCCTAAGTAATCACAGATGCATACTTATTTGGAACTCCTAAGAGTTGTGTAAAGTAATATATTACTCTCATTCTCAATCAGTGCAGGTAGTACTCTTTTGATTCTTTTTTTATTATTATTATTAGAGGGAAGAGAAAAATAGAAGGCCAGGAAGGTCCAACAATAACAGAGGTACATAGGCAAACCCCAAGCCTATTAAATGTGGAGAAAGTTTAGATCCTAAACTATCATAGAATTTCCATGTGATCGTCTTCAAATATCGAACTGTTCCTCTCCATCCAAAAGGCCCAAGTGACTGCAAAGTTCCTTGTCGGTCTTTTTGAAATGAATCTCGAAAAGTTAGGGATGAAGAGAACACAATTCCATTGTTTACAGAGGCAAAAAGGTGATGTAGTGATGCTTTGATGGGGTCGAGGTGCATTTTTTCTCTTCTTGGAGCAATTGTTTATCTTTAATGAAGATCTTGTCGACAAGTACAGATATCGATTTAAAGTTAATGGAAACATTGACGATCAATAACTTGATGATCAACATTGGCGACCATTGATCTCTTGCACAATGTATAATAATTCAAATATACTTATTAGGCCAATTTTGGATCTATATCAAGATGACATCTTATTTCCAACTATTCATATCTTTTGTAGTGTTTTATCTATCTTCATGTTTTTCACATTGGGCTATCATTGCTTGTAGCAATTTTTATTAAAATTATCAATATTCATCATCTCTCTCTCTCTCTCTCTCTCTCTCTCTCTCTCTCTCTCTCAACCTAAGACCACATGTGTGGCTTTTGTTTTCTTGTAGTAATTTTTGTCCCCACGTGCATTTGCATATGTTTTTACTTATATATATATATATATAGTTAAGTTAATTATAATCATTATCTAAAAAAAAAAAAAAAAAAAATCATAAAACCATTAGCTATTAACTAACCCTAAATGAGTAAATATGCATCATAAATGGATCCTAGCGGTTCCAGTTACAGATGGTTCTTTATCAATCTTTCGATTCTAAACCCTTTGATTGGGAGGCACATCAAAGAACTATCATGTTCCATTTAGTAACAGGGTGGATCAGTTTAGGTTTAGGGGATTAATTCCAGGATGGCTCAACCTATGCAAGCTATGACATGTAGTAGATTGTCTTTAATCATATTTAGCCATCTTAATGAACGTATCCTCTTTTTTTTTTTTTTTTTTGATAACAAAGTTTTATAAGAATGAATCTCGATACGTTCGAGGAAATTGATGACTCTACAAGTATTATGGCAAGTGTTATGACATGCTAGATGGTTCTTTATTATTCTTTTAATTCTAAACCTTTGGGAAGAACGTCTGAAAATTATCCTGTCCCATTTAGTGGTAGAATGGATCAGTTCTAGGTTTTAGCGAGTTGATTCCAGGACGGTTCAATCTACGCAAACAATAATGTTTACCTAATTGTCTTAGATAAGAACGAATCTCAATACGTTCGAGGAAATTAATAACTCTGCTACAAGCATGATGGCAAGTGTAATGACAAATCAGACGATTCCTTATTAATCTTTCAATTATAAACCTATTGAGAAGCTTGTCCTAGAACTATTTGGTCCCATTTAGTAACCGTATGGATTAGTTTTAGGTTTTAGTGGATTTTATTTTGGGACAACTCAATCTATACAAAGAATGATGTTTTGTAATTATCTTTGATTATATTTGGCCATCTTTATGAACAAATCTCTTTCTTCTTGGGGGTTGGGGATAAACAAAGCTTTACTGATAAGAACGAATCTCGATAAGTTCGAAGAAATTGGTAACTCTTCAGGCATGATGTGCTAGTGTTATGACATGCTAAATGATTCTTTATTACTCTTTTAATTATAAACCGATTGAGAAGCTCATTCTAGAACTATCTGGTCCCATTTAGTAACAGGATGGATCAATTCTAGGTTTTAGTGGATTGATTCCGGGACAACTCAATCTACACAAGCAATGATGTTTGCAAAATTGCCTTTGAACAAATTTAGTCTTTCTATGAAAGAATCTTCTTCTTTTTTTGGAGGGGGGGGTCCACAAGGTTTTATTAATAAGAATGAATCTCTACATTCAAGGAAATTGATAATTCTTCAGGCATGACAGGCAAGTGTGATGACATAACAACTGATTCTTTATTATTCTTTTGATTTTAAACCCTTTGGGAAGCTCTTCCGAGAACTATCCTATCCATTTAGTGACGGGATGGATCTGTTCTTGGTTTTTGCAGATTGATTCTAGGAATGGCTTAATCTATGCAAGCAATGATGTTTACTAAAATTTCTTTGACCATATTTAGCCATTTTCTAAAAGGATTTGTGTGTGTATGTGTAGGTAAGGTTTTTAAGAGAAAATCTCGACACGTTCGAGAAAATTGATAACTCTTCAGTTATGACTGGCAAGTGTTTTGACATGCCAAATGATACTTTATTAGTCTTTCAATTATAAATCGATTGAGAAGCTCATCCTAGAACCATCTGGTCTCATTTAGTAACAGGATGGATCAGTTCTAGGTTTTAGTGAATTGATTCTTTTTCTTTCTTTTTTTGGGTCGACAAGGGTTTAGTAATAAGAACGAATCTCGATATGTTCGAGGAAATTGATAACTCTTCAGGCATGATGGGCAAGTGTTATGACATAGCAGATGATTCTTTTTTAAACCCTTTGGGAAGCTCGTCCGAGAACTATCCTATCCATTTAGTGACGAGATGAATCAGTTCTCGACACAAGCAATGACATTTACTAAATTGTCTTGGACCATATTTCATTTATGAAAGAATCTTCTTCTTCTTCTTCTTCTTTTTTTCGTTCGACAAATTTTTACTAATAAGAATGAATCTCGATACGTTTGAGGAAATTGATAACTCTTCATGCATGATGGGCAAGTGTTATGACATGCTGGACGATTCTTTATTAGTCTTTCAATTTTAAACACATTGAGAAGCTCATCTTAGAACAATCTGGTCCCATTTAGTAGTAGGATGGATCAGTTCTAGGTTTTAGTGGATTGATCCCGGGATGGGCCAATCTACGCAAGAAATGACGTTTAGTAAATTGTCTTTGACCATATTTAACCGTTTTATGAAAGAATTTTTTTTTTCATTTTTCTTTTTTGGGAGGGAAAGGTTTTACTGATAAGAACGAATCTCAATACATTCGAGGAAATTGTAACTCTTCAGGCATGATGGGCAAGTGTTATGACATGCTGAACGATTCTTTATTATCTTTTGATTTTATATCCCTTTGGAAGTTCTTCAGAGAACTATCATGTCCATTTAGTGACGGGATGGATCAATCTAAGTAAGCAATGACGTTTACAAAATTGTCTTTAATAAAGCTTTACTGATAAATCAATAAATAAAGCTTTACTTATAAGAACGAATCTTGAAACGTTAGAGGAAACTGATGACTATGCAGACATGATGGAAAGTATGTTATGACATGGTAGGTGGTTCTTTAGTAGTCTTTTGATTCTAAAACCTTTGTGAAGCTCATCCTACAACTATCTCGTTCCATTTATTAATAGGATGAATCAATTCCGGTTTTGTGGATCGATTTCTGAATAGCTCAATCCACGCAAACGATGACGTTTACAAAGCTTTACTGATAAGAACGAATCTCAAAACAGTCAGGAAAATTGATAACTCTGCATGCAATGCACGATGGCAAGTGTATCACATGCTTCATTATAAATAAGTGTGTTTCTTCTTCTTTCCCTCATCGTTCAATCCTAAGAATTCTCTCTACAAGTTGTTTTTTGCAAAGTTTGCTCCATCACTAGCAAAGGAGTTTCCAAATATTTCTCTATTTCCTCACGAGAATTGTTTCTATGTATATATATATATATATATATATATTTCTCTTGTTCTGATCACCTCGACTTTTAAATCCTGATTTTCTTTTTATGTATTAAGGCTTCTTCCAAAGGAATAAACTTCTTTAGTTGTGTGCTGAAGTTTCTTAGGTTGTTTTGCATGTATAGTTCTAAAAAAATGGATTGCAACCCTCATTTATGGGTGTGATATTGATCGATTTATACTTTAAAATATTATAATTATCTTTCATTATGCAAAGATATATCTATATCCAATATGAATATTTAATGTTCTTGCATTTCTAGATTTGTATTTATATTACAACAGGGGCCACCACAAAGTGCTAGTGCATGCTAGATCTACATCTAATGGTAATCATCAGAATGGGGTTTCTATGAATATGTTTTGGTGATACATACAAAAGTTTATGACTCCACTAGCAATAGAGTAAAATGCTCTCATGCATGTTTGCATTTTTTTTTTTTTTTTTTTTTTTTTTTGTTCAACAAAGTTTTACTGATAAGAACGAATCTCAATACATTCGAGGAAATTGTAACTCTTCAGGCATGATGGGCAAGTGTTATGACATGCCGAACGATTCTTTATT
>NC_056567.1:22015845-22036865 GCF_013358625.1 Macadamia integrifolia | reverse complement strand
TTTTTTGGGATTAGTAATGTCTATGCATATGTAGAAGGGAAAAAAAATTACAAAGGGAGGTGGACATATATTTAAAGAATAAAGGGTGTGGGGGGTGTGCCATGAGTGTGTGTGCTTGTGTAGGCACCCGCAAAAAATAACCTTTTTGCCCTCTTATATATGAAACTATTATCTTGTATCTCATTGAAGTTCCACTTACTTGAGATCTCTCCCTAACTTGTTTTGTTAAAATAATTTTGAGAATAGCTGAGCATAGCATTTTTTTTTTTCTCAATATTGTGAAATATTAATTTAAATTTTTACTCTTTTTGGTTTAAAAATATTTGTTTAGGTTACAAGAGGACAGAAGAAGATGTAGTCCCACAAAAGAAGCAACAAAGATGTCTCGATATCAAGGAGAATTGAATAAGAATATATGGAGATCGATCTACAATTTCTTGTTCCTACCCTTGTTCCAAGATATTTAAGCCCTTGATTTTGTTATTTCACGCCTTGAATCACAAACATTGATTTCCTTCCCCTCTTCTCTAACTTAACTCATTCTCTCTTCTTGCTGTCAATCATGTTCTCTCGTAGACAACTTTCATTACAAATATATAGCGTACGCTAGTGTCTCCCTGTGTTTATCTTTCTTCTCCCTAAATAAAGCGTAGATATATCATTCCATAGAAGGAGAAGACAGCTATTATCCAACCAAACCCTCCGCAAACCCCCCATCCTCGTGAGCTCATGTTGGAAAACCCAGAGTGATGGATTTCACGATGATGATGATGCTTGTGAGAACATGAGAGGAGAGAAAGAGAAAGAGGAACTGAATGAGGGGGCATAACATGGGTCCATGAACAGCATCCACACCCTTATAACCTCCCGTGGCTCCTTTTTCTCATTCCACTCTTATCTTTCTCCTCTACCTCTTCCTCTTCATTTTAATCATCTTCTCCCCACGGATAAGAACATCCTAGAACTAACCAGAACCTCTGCCCTCTGTCAGATCACCTCTTCATCTGCCCGTTCTGTTCATCATCTAGGCCAAATCTCAGATCGAGTAGTTCAGTCTCTCACCCCGTTTCAGGAGATCATTGGCTTTTACAGAATCAAGAAGTTGAAGGAAATCAGATCTTCCAATTTGGTTTTTTTTTTTCAGAAATATCAGCTTTCTTTGTTACACGGATAAATACTTAAATATAATATGGGAAAAAATCTTTACCACAACAAGGGTTGGTTACGTTTGATAAAGTAACGAAAGGGTAAAAAGATCAAATTATTTGACCAAATGAGCCTTGAACAATGGTGATGCTTACTTTTCTATACAAAATGTTTATTTGACCAAATTTTGGGTATTTGTGAAAGCACATTGCATCTAAGGCATACATGATGCATCTCTATTGAATAAAGACTATGGAACCTGAAGGTATTTCAGCTTGTGCAGAGGTCAATGCCTTTCGAGATTTCTCAAACTACAATTTCTAAGAGCTATAGTTGTACATACTTGAAAATAAACAATAGAAACCACATAAGAACATACCAGAAAAAACACATAAGAATTCAATTAACAACTAAATCAAATAATTACTATTAAAAAAAAAAAAAAAACCCTTGAAATGTGTCATGAAACCTAAATAACCCTCTATTGTTCAAGAACCTAAAGGATTCAAAAAGCAGAAAGAAAACATAGATTCATATTTTGGGGCTGAAAGGGATGTTATAATGAACTGTATAGAAAATCAACATGAAACATTAAGACCAAAATTTGGTTACATTATTGAAAGAGAAAGAGAAAGAGAATAGGGTTGGAATTGGCCTTTCTTTATTTGATCCTATTCTGATGATCCTCAAATTTCGAGCTTTATAACATTACAACTATGGTCACATATAAAATTCCTTGAAATGTCGCCTTTGGCATATTTTTACATATTAAGCAAAATAAGGCTAAAAATTAACAAAGCCACTAACAATATTAAAGTCAAGATGTAGAGCCAATGCACTTTTACTCTGCTTCATGATGGTCCTTTTACAACCTGAATTAAAATAGTACATTAGAATAGTATCTCAGCTGTTTGTACAAGCTATCTTCAAAATGGAAACTGTAGGTCATCAACAGTTTCTCAATGGTAACTGAGACAACTCTACTGGTCTAGATGATTTTCTTCTTTGGTTATCAAATAAATGTAAACAACATTACACTAATAAAACACTTTATAACATAAACATTTTTACCATTCAATTTGGAACCCATCCAGGTCATCATTGGAGAAGCCAAAGGAATAAATTGATGTTAAACATCAAGTCTTTCAAAGATGTTTGACCACTTCTCTCTGAGAAGACAGCCTATGAATCAATGATCAATGGATTGCAAGACATCATTGAACAAAATATAAAAATGAGCAATGCAAATGGCCACCCTCAACTAAGAACTCATTGGTGATCAAACAGCCTGAATTTCATGTTAATATACAAATATTTTCTGAAAATGCAAAATATTTAGATTAATATGAAAACGACTATGGTTTGGGGAACAGCTCTGGCTTTGTGAATTCTGGCACAAATTTATAAAGCAAAAAAAATAAGTTTTAACAAATCAAATTGCTAACAGACGACACCAGCAGCAAAAAAAAAAAAAAAAAAAAAGGAAGACAATTACAAGTCTTTCTACCTAAAATCAGGTTATCCCTGGGTTGAAATCGTCTGCAATTCCGTGCAATACCACCTTCAGACGGTAACACGTGTATTGATACCAATACAATGGTCCAGATCTGGTGCAACTAATAAAACATTAAATCAGTGAAGAGGCATTTAAATCAGATCTAGACCATTGCATTAGTATCAATACACGTGTCACCCCTGAAGATGGTATTTCACGGAATTATACGAGATCGGAATTGCAGACGATTTTTTTCCGATTATCCCCACATGGAGCAACAAGTAAATCAATGGTCAGAGAAACTGTATAGCTCTGAATTTTTATTGGATGGATTTGGCAATGTGCAGCTTCTTGAATTCATATTGGGTCCCAATGTAAATTAATATGTTCTATGTATAGTCAACTAAAGCCAACTTACTTTTTCTTCTTTTTTTTTTAGAATAAATGAATAAGAAAATTACAAGAGAGCTCGAAAAAATCCACCTTCGGTTGTCTATATATGTAAGAGGTTTTTATTGCATAAAGACAGAAAAAGTACTACATTTTCTAATGGAAAACTGATGGTGGGTATAGAGGTTTCCATTGGAAAACACTAGAAATTATGAGTTACAGTACAATAGAATAGTTTTAGAGAACTCAGCAATCGTTACAATCATAATTCCTAGTACAACCTTTACCTTTTTTTTCGACCGTCTCTTTGTACATACGCTTGACCGACGGAAAATATTTTCGAAAGGAATCACTAGAGGAGCTCAATTTCTGGTTTTGAACCATGTTTTCTCGATCGCAGGTAAGCCCCAATTCCTCCATCTTTTGCCGAATTGAGTCCTCTGGTCCTCTCTCCATCATTCTTACCTCAGTTGCAGATCCAACGAATCGACCATTGCATAGGTGTTGCGCCGCTGCTTCAGTAGCAGAGTCTGACGGCTCCAACCGTGGCACGGCGTGTAGTTAACGAGAGACTGGGGGAGAGAGAGTCGAGCCATCGAGGGACCAAGAGTGAGGGAGAGGATGAGGGCGAGGGTTTTTTGGGGTGTGTTGAATTACGATTTATCCGTAGGGTTGTGTTTGGTAGCCAAGACAATAAAAAAAAAATCTAGAAAATAGAAGAAAAGAAAAGAATAGAAATAAAATGAAATGGTAAGAAAATAGAAAAAACATGTGTGTTAGATTACCATCGGAAGAGAAGAAAAGAAAAATTTTTGTATTTTCTTATGTTTTTGGGTTTTTCTTTTTTTTTTTTTTTTTTTTTTTTGCTCTACAAAACAACTTTCACTATTCTCAAGGTGAATTTTGAAATTCAAAAAAAAAATCTTGTCTTAGTTCAAGACATGCCAAGTACAAAGAGGATTTTGAAATTCAAAAAAAGAATCTTTTATTATTATTTTCTTTTCTTTTGTTCTCTTGGCTACGAAACACAATCTTAGACTTTTAGTTAAGAAATTTAATTTAAAGTTCTGACCTTTTATATTTTATTTTATTTCCAATCGTGAATTTGATTTTACTCAATTATCCTCATTAAATTATTTTCAGTAATGTCTCTAACCGTAGTTTTAAGAGGGTAATGGAGTCTTGTTATGTTTGGATAAATAACAGACATCCTTGTTATATTAATAATTTCCCCTATATTTTTAATGTGAAATTCTCTATTTTCCTCTAAAGTTTCATTTAAATTTTAGATTCTTTACCAAAAAATTTATATGAGGAGATATACACACCACCCTCGTGCATTGGCATCTCTCTTTCCAAATCAATGGGTGCATGAGAGAAACTGCCTCCCAATTCATATATAAGAGGTCCATAAGGTCAATGAAAAGAGAAACGATTAAAAGAGTGTCATTGAAAATAGGAAACGTATAATGGTCTTTACTACCCACAATTTTCTTAAAAAAACTAAAAATACTACTGAAATTTGTATATCATTTTCTCAATTTATGTGAAAACTATATTATTATTTCTAAGATTACCCATTCTAATTTTTCTACCCTCCACAAAATGTTACAATATTATGCGCTAAAATGCTACCATTTAAGATCATACCACTTGGCGTAATTTAGATTATTAGATTGTAATTTCTTAATTAAGTTTTTTTTTTTTTTTTGGTATAAGAAGAGGCTTAATTTGATCGTTTATGGTATGCATATTGAAGGGGAAAAAGAGAGAGAGAGAGAGAAAAATAAGAGTATTCTCCGTCTTCAACCTCGAGGATTCGGCCATTGAAAAAGTGCAAGCTTCAACGACCCTGTTCGAGTGTTGCATTTCTTTGGAGGAACACGTCATCAGTGTGTTCTAGATAACCTACACATTCCCTCTTCGATTGTGTGATGCATTTAGTGAGATCCTCATCTCTAAAAATTTGGGACGAGATATTGCATCGAATCGCTTCTACCATCGCCTTCACTCCTTATTGTCTAAACCCTAAAATAATATGGTTGTAATATGTATTTTAAATTGTAGTTTCAAAGACCTTTGGCCTTTTTAAAAGTTGGTTTTGAAGTTTCCCAACAATAAGGTTTTTTTGCTTTGATATTTTGGAAGTTGCCTCCTAGTCGATGTCGGATAGGAATTCATGTTCAACCCTCCTACTTTCTTACAAAATCAGAAAACTCTTCATTGATAGATCCTTTTGTTGTGTACTTGCAACGTATCTATGCAATTGGACTTTCTTGTCTAACCCTTATGTCGAAAGGTTCTAGCAGCAAATTTTATGTTGTCCTTCACAAATATTGGGCCATAGTGAGTGTAAAGTCCAGGCGTGTTACTATGAGGTTATCGGTTTCCCACTCACCATCTTAGTGGAAGGATGAAACACTTAAAAATCCCAAGTTTGGAAGGGTTTACATCGAAGCCTTATCTAATATCATATCACTAAGATAAAATAACAGCAATAATTCGCTCAAGGAAGAACAAATGATATTGGAGGATAAAAAGAGGGAAATTTTAGAGATAGAGAGAGAGATTTGGATCACGAGGCCGCGGAAAGCTTCTGAATTGTGTTAGAATCATCTTGGTAGCACCTTTGGGGATAATCACAATGAGATTAATTTGATTTTCCTGTTAATCTCGTTAATGACCCGATTTAGTGATTGGGATCCACTGGACTAGGGGGAATAGTCGAAACCCTTTTCCGACCTTAATGAATGAAGAGGGACAAATTCATTGTTGTGGATGTGTGTTCAATCCGTCTTTTTATTCTTGTGGCACACTCTGAAAAAAATGATTTCTATCTTGTCCCTTTGGAAGGAATCTTATCCTCCTTTTGGGAGAGAAGAATAGGGAATCACCACCTATATTAGGGTCTTAGAATCCACAAATAAAACATGATTATATCTTTCCTTAGGTATTGGTTAAAATATGAGATTAGATTCACGTTAGAATGTAGACCAAGAAAGGTATCGCCAAGGTTCTAAAACTTGGGATCGCTCTTTGAATTGGTCAAGGCTGATGTCCATCCAATACCAATTCAGATGGCCTGGATCAGTCCATATAAGATAGACTTATCTCTGCTTTTTTTAAAAATTAGTTTTATTACATTTTTACCCTTGGGCCTTAGTCGTGTATCATAATTGGATCAGTCAAGGACGATTCTGGCCAATCCAGCTGATACTGATCGATTCAATGCAAATTTTAGAACCATGGTTAATATGGACGAAGGGTAAAATTGTAGGAAAAATGGTTTTCTTAATGACAACCAAGGGTATTTTTCTCCGATACGGGCAGATCCAGATCGAATCAGCATCAGCCCTATCCATTTGAGAGACAGAATGAGACCAGATTAGTGATCATCGTAGACTAGATCAAGAAACTGAGAGTTCGAATCGCAATTAGTATTAACATATTCAAGTCAAACACAACTCTGGTTTTATAAAATCGGAACTGGATCATCGTTTCAATATTAATTATGAATATGAAAATTTAATTCTAGTCCAAATTTCAAACACCTTCGTAACAACAGGAAACGACCAGACTTTCCATTACTCGCTGGGCTTCAGCCTGGGGTGTCAAATCTGTTAGGCTGGGTCGATTTTAGTTGGGCCTGGTGGGCCTATACCTTGCACCATGACCTGCCTCTTTAAGGAATGAGTCGGCTTCGGTTGGTCAAGTGTCAGGCTCAGTTAGAATCTAGGCTTTAACCGGGCTTCTACTAATAGGGCTATAACTGGGTTTTAAAGGGCTAATGCACCAACAAAACCTTAAATGGGCCTGAAACAATCTTAGATTAGGAAAAAAAAAAAATAGATTTTATTAAATCATCAACAATGTTAAAAAGACTTAACACTTAATTACATTCAATAATTGATAAAAATATCAATATACCTAATTCTATCCCAAAAATATCAAAATATACATATAAAAAATCGTGCTAAACTTGTCGCACTTATAAACATGTCAGGCAGTCAAATGCCTGTCAGGCTTACACCTTGCACCATGTACTACCTATTTATAAAATCCTAATAATTTTGTTAATCAGATCGGTCCAACTGCAGGCATAAATGTGTCGAGCTTGATCGGACTTGTTGGGCCAAGCCTGAAATTGACACTTCAACTACTTTGAGTCCCATTAGGTTTTGCTACTATCTCGATGAGTATCTATTTCAATATTAATTTCCTTTTTCTTCTCAAAAAAACGTATTTTATTTTATGAGTATCCATACATGTGGAAGGTGATGTTTTAAAAATTCTACAAGGAAAATCTCTGGCTCTCTTTGCTATAGTTTATATTTATGTTTATCTGACTAATAAACATAAATATAGGCAAAACAATTATAATATGTTTATTTGTTGGTTTTAGGTATTGGTATCCGCCGATTCTTATCAGTATTGGCAATAGTATCGGCCAAATAGCTGGTATTTTTTGTTCGATCGACACTAACCTATATACAAATTCGGATACCATGATCTTAAAACCCTATTTCCCTAGGAAATTATGTGATTCGAAACCTTATTGTTTACTCCCTTCTCTTTTTGCATGTCTATATTCATCAGTTAAACAATTGACATTGCAGATACTTAAATTTTACCCACAATTTAAGGTCATGTATGTTATGGATATAAAGGGGGTTTTAGTTGTTGGTATAAGCTGTGATAGATATTGTTATTAATACGTATCTATAGTATTGGTTAAGAAGATGGTTTTATTTTGAATTTCAGTTGATTTCGATCGATATGCATTAATATATCGGTATAGGCAGTGATCAATATTGTGAAACTAAAACCCTAGGTATACACGCAAAGAGGGTTAGAAAGAAATTAATTTAACCGGGTGAATTGGAATGCTTAACACCTTCCTCAAACAGCAAAAACTGCCTTGTACCTAATCTTTTGTCTGACTATTCTATTGGGCCATTATGGACTCATATTTTTATTGTGGTCCTAGACTCTAGTAGCCTAATCCAAACGGTGACTCCTTCTTATTCACTCTATCTCCCGAAAAGAGGATGATGATGATTCCCTTTGGGAATAGAAGTTGTTGTTCTCACAACCCTCCCCCTTGCAACTCTTACCCCCACTCCCACCAACACTCCCATTCCCTCTACCTCTCGCCCCTTCCCTTCAACAAATCCTTGTCCTCCCCTGCCCCCTGCCCCCTCCCCCCCTCCCAATCTTCTTATGCATCAAAATGAAGACCTTAAATGTTGCCACTTCAACAATGAAGAAGGATAAGAACCTTTTAATAGCTAAATGATTGTCAAACAAAAAGAGCTTTTGCATAAGTCAAACGATGATAATAAATCTGTGAAAGAGAATACATTTCTGTTGGTGAAGCACTGAATTGGGATAATTATCTTGTCTTTATCTTAGCCTCGAGCCCTTTAACAACTCTCTCACCCCTGCATCTCCCTCCTCCACCACGGCACTTTGCATCTCTCGGCCCCGATGGACCTACAACTTGTTCCTTGACTTGCCCCCCATGCATGTAAGCTGAATCCCGATCCAAAGATATGTTGGGAGGCAGCGAGAGAGAGAGAGAGAGAGAGAGAGAGAGAGAGAGAGAGAGAGAGAGAGAGAGAGGTGGAACAAGGCCGGTTTGGGCAGAGTTTCTCAAAACCCTAGCCCCAACCCCAAATCCTTAAAACTAAACCTAGGCCCAACCCTGCTGTGCTCATGCCTAGGCTCATCCCTACCGGCTTCAAGCCAATCCAATTTGGCCCAATTTGACCCTAATTGGACCTGATTTTTGCCAAGGTTGAGCAAATTCTGATTGTCCTTGTTTTTTCTATTTTGAGTCCTATGCAAAAAAAAAAAAAAAAAAAGATCAAATTATCAATATACAATTAAAATTATGAGGTACGATACAATAATAGATGTTTAGGACACTTGACCATAAGAATCAATGATGCAAATTTCATTATCCTAAATAAAATGATAGGATGATAACCCTAAATTATATTATATAAGTTGGGGTTAAAATCGAGTTCGGGTTGAGCCCTAGTTGGGTCTAGGCCTCAACCTAGGCCCGATCCAACCCTAACCTAGCCCAAGCCTTGTTCTAGCTCAATGTGGGTCGGACCATCAAGGCCAAACTTACACCCTTAAAGAGAACGATCATATGCAATTTCAAACCGTGAACAGATAGTTTAAAAGGTAGCGCAGTCCCTACGCCTAGACATAGTGAGGGTGAATGACCACCCTACCCCTCATGGAAAGAAAAATCCCTATCATGTTGATGCTTAAACTGGTGCTCCTATTGCCTCCACGCTGATGTAGGGGCCTTTAGGAAACCTCTCCCCCTTTCAAAATATAGGATATGACATTTTTTTCATGTTCTTTAATATTAAATTTTAATTAAAAAAACTATATCATTAGTGGCATTAGAAAAACACCGCCGTTAAAGGGATTAAAAAAAAAAAAAAAAAAAGGATAGGTTTATGGCGGTTTTATGAAACTGCTGCTAAATGGGTAGATTTTTGGAATTATAAAATGTTATTAATTGTTGTAATATAAAACCACCATCGAATGTGTTGGACTGAATACACTTTTAGTGGCGGCAATATGTTAACCCCCCGCTAAAACTCACTCTTTGGAAGCAGAATATTTGAACAACAACTATATTTTTAATATATTGAACATTTCATGGAGGTATTATTTTACCGCCAGTAAAAACATACATTTAGTGGCAGCAATTTAACCCCAGTAATAGGAAATTTTATTTTAGAATTATGGGATTAATTAATTATTACTTTAATCTATCTGCAAATCACAGGTCTTGCCCACTTTTCTTGCATAGTAGTGATTATGAAGAAAAATGAGAGGAACCACAATCTGGTGCTTCAATGGAAGAGCATATCAACAGGCTATCTTTTATACACCATATGCATACATCAATAAGAGTACACCACATATAATAAAGATGTGAAATGAGATATCTTTTTTTTTTGGTGCAAATGTAAAATGAGATGACTCTAGGTGATATGAAAGATTCCTTATTGGATCTGGTCTAAGGGTCTGATCCAAAATCGTCCCATATACTTAAATAGTGCCAAAAGTATGATTGGTTCCGTTTTAATAGTGAGAAGATCAGGTTCTATGCTCTAAATTTTTCAAACACTAAAATATATATAAGTGTTTGTTACTCAAATATAAATGTTCCTTTGATGCACAATCCATAAATATATATATATATATATATGTTAATTATAACCATTATCTTTATTTTTATTTTTTTCATAGAACCATTATCTATTAACTAACCCTAAATGAGTAAATATGCATCTCAAATGGATTTTAGTGGTTCTAGTTACAGATGGTTCTTTATTAGTCTTTTGATTCTAAACCCTTTGATTGGGAGGCTCATTTGAGAACTATCATATCCCATTTAGTAACGGAGTGGACCAGTTTTAGATTTAGGGGATCAATTCCAAGATGGCTCAAATAAGAAAGCGGTGGCATGTACTAGATTGTCTTTAATCATACTTAGCCATCGTAATGAACGCATCACTTTTTTTTGTTTTGGGTAGCAAAGTTTTTTTTAGAACGAATCTCAATACATTCGAGGAAACTGATGGCTTTACAGGTATGATGGCAAGTGTTATGACACGCTGGACAGTTCTTTATTAGCCTTTTGATTCTAAACCTTTGGGAAGAAAATCCGAGAAATTATCCTGTCCTATTTAGTGGCAGGATGGATCAGTTCTAGGTTTTGTAAGAAACATAAATCAGGCAATAGGTATAAGACTTTGAAAAAAAATAATTATATTAATTGAAATGTAATTACAAGTAAAAGGTGACTTACTTGTTCAAATGATTCTCTGAAACAGTAGCAAAAATCGTCCCACTTAAGTAGAGTTGAGTCGTACATGTAAATATTCTCCTTAAGGTATTTGAACGCTCTGTATATATGTATGCAACCGGGTTGATCGTACCTTCTCACCTCCAAGATAAAACAATTCTCCAATTGCTTAAGATGCACTCCAATAAGCAATTCCCCCATAGGTATGTCTGAAGGTAATACTCAGAAATTCAAACAGAAAACAATAGCAAAAAGAAAAATAGAGAACAAAAGCACTTGTAGCAAATATAGAAGTTAAAAACTCTCACAGTATATTAGTTCCCGAATACAGACAAATTTCTTGTATATATTGAATGTAGGCCTCTGTATACGAATGAGTACATCTCTACAAGTGCTCATACGTATACAAGTGTCTCTTTGTATGGGAATGGTACATTCACTTATGGGAAAGAGTACATGACTCATACGTACAAGTGCATGTACATTAATTGGGTACATACATTAATATGTATGTTCCTTAAGGAAAAATGTGGAGCCAAAAGTTACATGTAGTGAAAAATAGGTTTTTTGAACCACCCACACCTATACCCAATCCTGGCTCGGCTTAGTGTGCACGCGCGATTCAAAAGCACCCCAATAACCCCCACACACACATGACAAGCGAGAGTGCCTCTCTAAAAGGCTTGCACTTTTAATAAACATTTCCATATATGTCTAAGTTTTCTTTCATCTCTAACCAATGTGGGACTAAACTTTGTAAGAAGTTTTAGCTCCTTACTGCTTCATAAGTGTTAAAGACAAAATAGAAAAAGCAATTTTGGGAGGGAAAACTAAAATTTAAAAGAATACATTTTGATACAGAAGACTAAAAGCAAAATTTCAAAAGGACCATTTGAAAAGACAAATATAACTATATTTTGAAACTTAAATTCCAACAGTTTTAGTGGATTGATTCTAGGATGGCTCAATCTACGCAAGCAATGATGTTTACTTAATTGTCTTAGATAAGAACGAATCTTGATACATTTGAGGAAACCAATAACTGTCTTCTTTTTTTTTTTTTTTTTTTGCGTCGACAAGATTTTACTGATAACAATGAATATCGATACATTCGAGGAAATTGATAACTCTTTAGGCATGATGGACAAGTGTTATGACATGCTAGCTAATTCTTTACTATTCTTTTGATTTTAAACCCTTTGGGAAGCTCATCTAGGAACTATCCTATCCACTTAGTGATGAGATGGATCAATTCTAGGTTTTAGTGGGGATTAATTCTAGGACGGCTCAATCTACGCAAGCAATGAAGTTTACTACATTTTCTTTCACCCTTTTTAGCCATTTTATGAAAGAATTCTTTTTTTTTTTTTTTTTTTTGGGGTTCGACAAATTTTTACTGATAAGAACGAATCTCGATAAGTTCAAAGAAAATGATAACTCTTTAGGCATGATGGGCAAGTTATGACATGTTAGAAGATTCTTCATTAGTCTTTCAATTCTAAACACATTGAGAAGGTCATCCTAGAACTATCTGGTCCCATTTAGTAACAGGATGGATCAGTTCTAGGTTTTAGTAGATTGATTTCGAGATGGCTCAATCTAGGGGTGTCAATTCTGAGCCTGCACCGGTAGGCCCGATCGAGTCCGACACATTTACGGCCCATCTTGGATCAAGCTCGACACATTTATTAAACGGGTATTCATGGTGCAAGTAGCTAGCCCGTCGAGCGCTCGACCGAACCAACACATTTATATGCCCGGTTTGAACCGACTCGTTGTAGCCCAAAATTCTTATTTTGCCACTACTAATAAGAAACAAATTAAAATTTCTTACCCTTTGCTTTGTAATATGATTTGATTTAATTAAGCTTTATTTTGTAAGTTGTAAAGGTCATAATCTCTTCTTTTTCTTTGTAAAAACAATAATAATCTAATATCATTTCTCTTTTTTATTAAAGATGTGCCTCACATATAATTTAACCAACTTAAGAAAAGAATTTTAAGGTAAGCACGTTTAGAGTTCGTTTAGACTTAAATAGTTTCATAGCCCGATTAAGGCCCGATTAAGACCTAATTAAAGCCCGACACCGATCGGCCCGATTATAAACCGTATCATGCCCTCCAAAGTTAGGCTCGTTTACTTAAACGGGCGTTCACGATGCAAAGCTTCTAAGTGGTCAAGCCCGATTAAGCCTGACCGAGACCGGCCAGACCGGTAGACACCCCTAGCTCAATTTACGCAAGCAATGATGTTTACTAAATTGTCTTTAATCATATTTAACCATTTTTTGAAAGAATCTTTTTTTTTTTTTGGGTAGATAAGGTTTTACCGATAAGAACGAATCTCGAAACGTTTGAGGAAACTGATGGCTCTGCATGCAATGCATGACGGCAAGTGGATCACATGCTTCATTATAAATAAGTATGCTTCTTCTTCTTTCCCCCATCATTCTTTCCTAAGAATTCTGTTTACAAGTTGTTTTTTGCAAGTTCCACTCCATTTTCAACAAAGGAGTTTGTAAACTTCTGAGATCTTCTTCACTAGTTTGTGAAGAAAGTCCAAGTGATCTTGAAGAAGCTTACTTTCCAAATATTTCTCTATTTCCTCACTAGAATTGCTTCTAGGTATATATATTTTTCTTGTTCTGATCACCTCGACTTGTTAAATCTTGATTTTCATTTTTATGTATTAAGGCTTCTTTCAAAGGAATAACCTTCTTTAGTTGTGCGCTGAAGTTTCTTAGGTTGTATGTTGCATGTATAGTTATAAACAATGGATTGTAACTCTCATTATGGGTGTGATATATTGATCGATTTTATACTTTAAAATCTTATAATTATCTTTCATTTATTCAAAGTTATATCTATATCCAATATGAATATTTAATGTTATTGCATTTCTAGATTTGTATTTATATTACAACAGGGGCCATCACAAAGTGCTAACTTTGCATGCTAGATCTACGTCCAATGGTAATCATCAGAATGGGGTTTCTATTAATATGTTTTGGTAACACATGGAAAATTTTATGACTCCAACAGGGCTAGTGTACAATGCTCTTATGTGGGTTTGTCTTTTTTTTTTTTTTTCTGATAACTTAAGTCTATGCATAAGGGGAAAAAAAATTACAAAGGGAGATATATATTTGAAGAATAAAGTTATGTGTGTGTATGCACGCTCCCGCAAGAAGTAACTTTGTTGCCCTCTTATTTATGAAACCACTATGTTGCATCTCATTGATATATTGCTTATGTGAGTTATCTCCCTATCTTTTTTTTGTTAAAATAATTTTAAGCATAGCATTTTTTTTTCTTAATATTTGATATGTGATTTTGAGTGAAATATTAATTTAGATTTTTGTCTTTTTGGTTTAAAAACATTAATGTAGGTTACAAGAGGAGAGAAGATGATAGTCCCAAAAAAGAAGCAACAAAGATGCCTCGATATCAAGGAGAATTGAACGAGAATATATGGAGATCAATGTCATACTTGATTCTACAATTTTCTATTCCTACCCTTGTGCCAAGATATTTAAGCCCTCTAATCTCCTTCTAAATCAATACCCGAAGCACTATTCTGTCATTTCACCCCTTGACCCTCTCTTCTTTAGCATCATTCAGTCTCTCCCTCTTCATTACCTACAATAACTTTCGTTGCATATTATATAACATACATTAACGTCGCCTTGTGTTTATCTCTTTTTTATCGAAACAAAGGGTAAGTATGTCATTTCATAGAAGAAGACAACTATTAGCCAACCAAACCCTCGGCAAACCAGCCACCATCCAGAGTGACGGATCTCATGATGATGATGGAGATGAGCGCATGAGGGGAGAGAAAGAGAAAGAGGAAGTGAATGAGGGCATGACATGGTCCATGAATGTATGGAAGAAACCTGGACATGGTGTTCCGTGCAAGCATGGCCTCACTCTAGGCCTCTGCCCCCATTTAAACCAAAATGGCGCCAAGTTTCGAGAGCCTCCACTGGTATTGGTCAGATGGGCATCCCGATATCACCATTCGCCGCCCATTTGTCACCAAACCCAACACCGTCGGGCGTCGCCACCACTACTCTTTCCCTCCTCATCTTTTTCTCTCTCTATCCCCCTCACGCTTTCCTTCACTCAACTCCTCTGCAACTCCTGACGCATCCCCGGCCTTTAGCTTCCACTTGGTTTCTCTCCACTGGTCATCTTCCCTTCTCCAACCGCATCCACACCCTTATTACCTCCCATGGCACCTTCACAGCTCCTGCAAATTTCCCATCCCACTCTTATCTTTCTCCTCTACCTTTTCCTTTTCATCTTCATAATCTTCTCCCCATGGATAGGAACATCCCAGAACTAACCACAACCTCCGCCCTCTCTCAGATCGCCACTGGATCTGCTCGTTCTGTTCACGAAGAAAGGGCGAGGCTCGAAGAAGCTGGGAAAAATCTCGAGTCGGCTAGTTCAGCGTCTTTACCCATCTCCGGAGATCAGCGGCTTCAGAATCAAGAAGTTGAAGGAAACCCGATCTTCCAATTTGGGTTTCCTTCGGATTGCATTGATTCTTCAATGTTTCCGGCGAACCCTTTAGGGATCGAAAATTCCGGCCGGTTCGATACTTTAGGACCGAGTACTGCTGGGGCTTATTTTGGGGACACTGGAGTGGGGACTTCATATCCTCAGGAGCTGTTTCGCTCATCATCATCGAGATCGAAACTCCAGCAACAGCTCATCAGATGGCCTTCTTCGATAACGAAGGCAGCGAGGAGTAAGAGAAGGATAGCAAGGAAAATGGGTTCTTCGAGCTCTTTCTCTTCTTCATCATCCCCTTCTCTGAACTTGACCCCTGATACACCCACACCCAACGATCCTAACAAAGTCGAAGATGAAGATAACAGAACCATTACCACATCTGATAACAAGGTAGTTTCCCCTTTCTTCTCTGTTTCGATTGTGTTCTGAATCATTTTTTAAGTTCTGAATCGTTGAACTGACTCTTTTTTTTTTCCCTTTTCTGTTTCACTTTTGATTTCTCCATTACGAAAATCTCCGGCTGGGATCAGAAACTGAGATTCTTGTTTCAGAAAGTACTGAAGAACAGCGATGTTAGTTCCCTGGGAAGGATCGTTCTCCCAAAGGTCTGGTTTTGTGTTCATTACTCTGGCCTTCCGCCCCCCTTTTTTTTTTTTTTTTTTTTTTTTTTTCTCCAGTTTAGGAAGAAAAGAGAAAGAGAAAAAGTTAAATAGCACTCCCCAATCTAATTTGCGACATGGTCGTATCAAACAGGCCAATCACAAACCCCTTCCTGACTTTCTCGATTTTCGTAAACTAATCAAAAACCCAAATTCCCATTTTCAATTTTTAAAATCTTTTTGTAGTTTTCATGTATTATGTCTCTTGTCGTTTGTACGATATGTTGTCTGGATAATACCTCTTAATCAAAATTTTCAATTTTGAACGTGAACAGAAAGATGCAGAGGCACATCTCCCAAGTCTTACAGTGAAAGAAGGAATCCAAATGACAGTGAGAGATGTCTCATCCACCACTTTCTGGTGCATGAGATACAGGTTGGTTTCTTTTTTACTTTCTTCTTAAATTAAAACATGGTTTTGTCCATTCTAAAGCAAGTTTATCTCTGTATAAATCATTCAGATTTTGGCCAAATAACAACAGCAAAATGTATGTTTTAGAGAACACTGGTAAGCAAATTTGAATCGATGAAACTGTTCTTGTGTTTAATTTCTTTTTAAGGTATGTAAATCTAGTGTTTGATTCTGAAAACATAGATTTTCTTTTCAATATTTGAGCAGGAGAATTTGTGAGGCAGAATAGCCTTCAAGCTGGAGACATGATGATGGTGTATGAGGAGGATGAAAACAAGGAGCTGGTGAGCTTTTTCCTCCAATTCCTGTTGAAAATCCTGGTTTTAATTTTATTTTATTGTAATATTCTTTATTAATTAATGTCCTAAGGTTTAAGTTTTGTTGGGTAATTGGGGAAAAGACAAGATTTTAGTCTGGTTGTAGAGGACAAAAATGACTGGACCAAACAAACACGTGTTCTTTGATGCCTGGGTTGGGCGTTACATTGTAACAAAGTGAAAGTGGGTGGGATGCACGAGTGGTTGAAACTGTTGAGAGGTTATCCGTTGTGGACTTGGTGGATCTAGGTAAACAACCTAAGGGTGTGTTTGGTTTGGTAAATCAAATGGTGTATACATCGGATATGAATGTTAATTTTTTGATAGACATTTTTCTAAATTATGTTTCTTTCTAAAAAATCGTTTGGTTGCCCTGAGGTAGAGGTGTCAATCGATCAGTCCAGCTCGATTTCTGTCTGGGTTGAGTCGGTTTCGGTGTTGGAAAGCTAAAACCGAAACCGAACCAATAAGGAAATTTCGGTTTCGGTTTGGTTTCAGTTTTAGTGCGGTTTGGTTTCTGTTTGTCTTCGGTTTCTTAAATCGATTTGTAACCGGGTTGGTTTTGGTTTTTGGTCCAGTTTGGATTCGACTTTTCATACAAATGTATACAAAACTATGCAAATTTTGATTTTTTAATGAATTTTGGAGTGTTTCGATTTCTTACCGGTTTGGTTTCAGTTTTGGTCTGGGTTTTGAGCTGGTTTTGGTCGGGTTTTGGGTTCATCCAGTTTTCGGAGCAGTTCGGTTTGGTTTTGGGGTTGCAATACTCCAAATCGAACCGAACCAATAAGGCTTCGGTTCGATTCGGTCCGGTCCGTGTTGTTATCGGTTTGGTCCGACCGATTTTACCGGTTCGGTTTAGGAATTGACACCCCTACCTTGAGACTAGTACATGTTTCTCGCGGGTTGAGATGTTGGCTTTCGTAGAGAACTTCTTTCCACTTTCTCCTTTTATATTTGGTGGTAAAAAGGTTGCTAAAATCTAAGTTTAAGTGTTGAGGTAAACTCAGATTTGGAACACATCCTTTGTAATATGGTCATTCATGGGAAGTAGGGTGCTCACTTATTAGGGTCAATCTAGTGGAACCAAACAGTTTCAAAAATTAAGAATTATCATTCTAAAGAATGTCATCCCAAAGATTTACCGAACCAAACACCCCCTAAACCCTCCTTATCTGAACTAAAATTTGACATCTAGGCTGGAATCAGGGGTGTCAAGGGTGGGGTCATGTCTAGGTCCTCCCAACTTTATGGGCCCATTGGATAGGAGCGGGTTCATCAAACGGATGATTTGTGTTGAGGGTTTCACATGTAAGCAATAATCTTATATTAAAAGTGAATAATTCAATGTGAAAGCATAGATATTTGGGCGCTTTCGCCGGTGTTTGGTAGCCAAGAGAAGAAAATAAAAGAAAAGAAAATAAATACAGTTTTTGTATTTTTTTTTTTTAGATTAATAATTTTTCTTTGCATTTGTTTTATCTTTACTTAAGAGAAGATTCTCTTTTTTAAATTCAAAATTCTTTTTGAGAATTATGAAATTTTCTTTTGCTCCCCTCAAAATTTTCTTACCAAAAACATAGGAAACACATGAAAAAATATGAAAACATAATAAAACAAAAATAAATGATTATACAATGATTTCCTATATGTCTATCTCTCTCTTAAAATTCAAAATTTTTAAAATTTTTTTCTTTTATTTTGTTTTCTTTTCTTGGTAACCAAACATACATACTCTTTTTATTTTCTCATTTTTATTTTCTTTTCTTTGATTACCAACATAACTTAATGGGTAGCTTTTAAGGATGAATTTTACCCACATTTTGAATACATGTGTAGGCCCAATATGGGTAGTTGTGCTTTAGTAATAAGTGTTTGGTTTGGCTTTGTGTATGTGCAGTTCATCTGTGGAAAGAAGGTAGAGCGCAGAACTCCTGCGAGGCCCGGAGTTCTAGTGAGCCGACCTCTATACTACGCACCGCTGCTACACCAACAGCAGCCGCAACAACAACACTACCACCACCACTTCCACCACCACCAACAACAACAGCAAGAACACCACTACCACCACCAACAGCAGCAGCAGCAGCAGCAGCAGCAACTACAACAGCAACAACAACAGTTCTATTACATGCCTCAGAATCAAAATAGAGTCATAATTCGAGATAACATAGGTGGTAGTAGTACTGTAGGGGACTGCTCGTCATCGTATACCGCTGCTGCAGCTTCTTCTTCCTTCAGAACTACTACTTCTACTACACAACCACCACCACCACCACCAGCAGTAGCAGCGGGGGTGGAGGAACCTTCACTGTTCAACGACGCTACTGTAGGATTAAGACAAGAAGAAGTTACTGGGGCTTATAGTTTGCAATTCACCGACTTCGATGACAGTGTCTTCGGCGAACTTGATATGCTTCCCAACTTCAGGTCATTATACGATGATTACCTTGTTAAGGACGATCCAGACGACGGTGGCAACGCTGACAAGAGTAATACTGATACAGCCCCAGCAAAATGAAATGGTGAATTATCTATTTACTTTTTCCCCATTTTTGGGACTTGGGACTAAATTTTTTGTTTTTTTGACTTTTTGATAGAAATCTGAATATCTGATCGAATATGTAATATGTAAGAGGCATAGAAATTAGAAAGACAAGAGAGATTCTTTGTATATATCTAACAAGAATGTACAAAGTAAATTTGATAAATGAAAAGAAAAAAAAGTGTAAACATTACTGTGTAATTGTTTTCTGACAGAGGGTTATCAGAGCAAGCAGAATAGGTCATGATTCTAAAAATTGAATAGTATTGGCTGGATCAGAATAGTATTGGCTTTGATCAATCCTTGATCTTGACCTTTTCGGTTCCATTCCATATATATAGTTATCTGAGCAAGGAGTATAGATCATGTTTCTAAACAATTGTACAGAACAGTCATGATTGGCTAGATCGAAATCATATCGACCTTGATCAATCTTTGATCCTGACCTTTTCGATCATGTTCCAAATGTATGATTCAAGGGTAAAATAATAATAAAAATTAATTTTTGTTTTTAAACTAGGGTAGATTTATCCGATACAATTTGATCCACTTTGTTCTAAAATGGTATCGGGATAGTATTGATTGTGACTGTTATCGAGTTTTAGAACCGATCAACATAATGGTTTCATGTATAAGAGTGCAAGGTATTTTCATTTGAGGAGGAAAGAGCGAGAGTTAGGGTGCTAGCATTCCCTCCCTTGGCGGCTTAAAATATTTTTTATGAGAAAATAAAAGAAACTTATTGAAATCAGTTTCTGACATCTTCTTGGGACCTTTCTCTTTTCTTCTCTCCTCCCCCCTTAGGCTGTGTTTGGTAGTCAAGAGAAGAAAATAAAAGAAAAGAAAAAAGTATAATTTTTGTATTTTTTTTCTTTGCACTTGATATGTCTTTTTCACCTAAGAGAAAATTCCCCTTTTCAAATTCAAAATTCCTCTTGAGAATTGTGAAATTTTCTTTTGTTCCCCCCAAAATTTTCTTGTCAAAAACACAAGAAAACATGAAAATATAATAAGACAAAAATGAATGATTACACGATGATTTCCTATATGTCTATCTCTCTATTAAAAATTTTGAATTTTTTTCTTTTTTTTCTTTTCTTCTCTTGGTAATTAAACATACATACTCTTTTTATTTTCTCACCATTTCTTCTCTTTTCTTTTCTGTTCTTTTCTTTTTTTGTTTTTCTTTTCTAGATTCTTTTTTCTTTTCTTTTCTTCTCTTGGCTACCAAACATAGCCTTAAAATTCAAAAAATTTTGAATTTTATTTTATTTTATTTTCTTCTCTTAGTAACCAAACATACATACTCTTTTTATTTTCTCACCATTTCTTCTCTTTTCTTTTCTTTTCTTTTCTAGATTCTTTTTGATTCTTTTTTCTTCTCTTGGCTACCAAACATAGCCTTAGTTCTATCTTCCTTTCTCTTTGTTTCTTCTCTCACCCCCCTCCCCCTAAAAAAAATTTTATTGTATCATTCTTTCCTTTCTTTCCTTTTATTTTTTATTTTTTATTTTTTATTATGTTCACCCTCCTTTTTAATTGTATCTCTCCCTTCTTTTGTTTGTTCCCCCTCCCTCTTTTGGTTTGTCCCTCTTTTAGGGTTGTGGCCCTTCTCTCTTAAAGGTAAAAGATTACGAGGACTTTCTTTCTAGTCTAGCTAATTTAACTTTGTCTATTATACCTGTTTCTCTTTCT
>NC_056567.1:21999104-22015825 GCF_013358625.1 Macadamia integrifolia | reverse complement strand
CACAATAGGCCGGTCCCGGTCGGGCGTTATTCGGTCGGTCTCGGTCGGGCGCCCGATGGTCCAAGTAGCAAAACCGAGACCGACCATTTATAAACGGGCCGGGCTCAAGCCCGACACGTTTAATAAACGGTCCGGGCCGGGCCGGTCTATAAACGGTCGGTCCCGATCGGTTTAGTCGGGTCGGGCCACGAATTGACACCCCTATGCAGGATCATCATTAAAACTATCATACTTGTCGACCAACGATGAATTGATTGGACTAACCAATCAAAATTAGCTTCAATCATTATGTATTGAACAAAGGTAAAACCTCAGCAATGGTCGAACGATAGTAAAAAGTCATAGCAAACCCCGGAGCTTCTTGTACTAAGAAACAAAACCCCACTACAACTGTTAAGCCATAAAAATTCGATTGTTGTTGAATGGGCAGAGTTATAAAATATATATCGTATTATACATTTCATGGCTTCATTCCCCCTTAGGGTGCAGGCTTGTATTGTAATTGCTTGTTGTGCAATACAGAACTTCAAGAAGACAAAGATTTTAAAGACTATGGAGATAATAACGTAATGTGTTACACTTTTAATTGAATGATGATGATGGCGGTGGTCCATCTAGAGTGGTCCCGATTGGGCCTAGTAGACAACATGGACGAGTAAAGGATAACAATCTTAGGAAGCAAATTTCAAATTAACTAGCAAGAGACAATCGGATGGCGGAGATGTGATTATATCTTACATGTGCTTTCAAACGTTTTAGTAACTTATTTCTCTATATGTAATATTATTTTATATTTATCTATTGAGTTGGATATCTAGTTTAAGTGCAGTATTTGGGATTATGTCTGCAAGTACATGCCCATCACGGCCCATGTGTTCACGCCATGGATTTAGGAGATGGTATCAGTATCGATAATGGTATTTGTCAATATTGATCTGATATCGATTTGGATTGGTAAGTATCGGTCATTTTGTCTTTGATTTAAAAAAAAAAAAATATATATATATATATATATTTTATTATTTTACTTTTGAAACGATATGAATAATTGATATGGATTGATCAAAAATTGGGATCAATCTCAATTGATACCAATATGATACGATCGATATGCGATACAATATGGATACATGAAATCATGATTCATGTTGACATGGATGGATGATTATGACGATGGCTCTGAGAAAAACAAATTTTAGGCATCAATTTTATAAAATACCAATAAGAGAGGATCATGGTCGCCATTTATTTAGGTTAATGAGTATGAGCATGGATTATATGCAGATCATGGCATCCATGCACATCCCCATGTGTCTACTCGTAGTCAATTTATTAGATATGTCCCTATACTTTATATTATTTCTTGTTGCAAAATCATCTTATTAATGTAGGTAACATATATGCATTGTTATTCACATAAATACGTGAATTTTAAATTAAAGATCAAATTACATCCCCCTGTAGTATGTTAGATCTTACAGGTAGATCCACCCTGTTAAGTTTATACCGTTAAGTTTGTTCAATTTTCTAAATGACCCATCTATAATATAATTTGATTCTTTCACCCTTTCAAATCAAAACCCTCATATAGATTATAGATTCTTCCCACTACTTTACTCCATTACACTAGCCTTAACTACATCTTCAAGCCTTCATCTCTCATTGGTTGGACTACAGTTACAAGTTTAATTTCTTATTCTGAAAACCCTTGCACATTTTTTTTGCCTGTCTCCTTCAATGGATTCATGTAAGAAATGAATGAAAATTCGCAACACCAATTCTTCTTCAACAATTGAAGTTCAGAAGTTAACCACAAAAGTAGATGTCTTCCAACTTAATTGTGTTGGAGCTTGTTTATAGAGGATTGACAGGTAGAACATATCTATATAAGTTGTATAGCTTTTTATTATTTCTTTATTGTTTGTGTTTTCACTAGTGCTTGTACTTAATGAAAGATTTATTTTTATCCTCAGTATCTTTGCTCAATGGGATTATTGATTTAGGGGGTGCTTCTTTCTTCCCTTGTTGATTATGATAGGCTGAAATAAAAATAATATGTTGTGGAATGCTGATGAGCTGTTTGTGAAAAGATCTCTCTGCAAAGAGAAGAACAGAGTAAAGGGTGGTAGTCATATAAGTGAGATGTTGGAGTGGCATATTTGTAATTATATTTACTTTTATAGGTCTAGTGATGCTATATTAGGGGTAATGGAATTTTCGTAAATATATAAGTGAAAGTGACATTTTACTAAATTGAGATGTAGTTTTCTGTCTGAGAATGTAGCCTACATCAACACTCCTGAGTCTAGGGGTTATAAAATTGGCTTTGACAACCTGGACTTGCCTTAGTAGTCCCAAACCTAAATAGGGGGCTAAGATTTCTGATCTTAATGGCGGGTTAGGGTTAAAAAACACTAACCCTGAGTCAGGGTTGGGCTGGGCTTTAGTTGAGGCCTAGGGGTATAAATTTTGCCTTGACAATTAAAACCCGCCCTAGCCGTCCTGAGCCCTAATAGGGTGCTAAGATTTCTAATCTTGATGGTTGATTAGGGTTGAAAGACACTAACCCTGGGTCAAGGTTGGAGTGAGCTTTCATTGAGGCCTTTCATTTTAACCTTGATTTATATAATATAATTTAGGATTGTCATTTTTCATTTTATATAAATTAATGAAATTTAGGTCATTGATTCTTATAGTCAGATGTCTTGAACATCTATCATTGTGTTGCACTTCATAATTTTAATTGTGTATTGATGCAACACAATTTTAATTGTGTATTGATGTATTGATCATTTAAATGCTTTTTTATTTCAATGCATAAGACACAAATAGTAAACAACCCACAAGTTCAGCGCAACCTAACCCAATCAAGATCAATTAGGGTCAAGTTGGGAGCCACTTTGTGTTGGATTTCAGTTTTGGGACTAAATTAGGGTTTTAAGAAACCGACTCAACCTGACCTGCTTCACCCCTACCTGTGCCATTTCTCTTTCCCAAATAAGAGGTATAGAGTCTTTTTCACATTGGAAGAGAGAGAGAGAGAGACGCAAAGGAATACTTAAATAGGCCATTATTTTCCCTCTGCCTGACATAGATGAGTGTTGGAAGCGATTCCGCTAAAGACAGCGATTCTTTCAAATGCCATTTTTCTTCTTCTTCTTCAAAAGTGAACGATACCAAATGATACCGATCCCTAAAACCATGAGAAACTGGGTTTGGGACTTTGGGTTCCAATAAGAAAGGAATCCATTTGCAGAAGCAGAAGTATAGTTCAAACAGAAGGAAGAATGGGTGCCTCTGCAACTGCTCTATCTTCTTTCCCCTCGCATTATTTCCGTATAGCTCTTCTGACCTCTCTCACTTCAAACTATCCCCTGACCTACAGTGGCGTTAGTGTGCTCGGTAACGACATCTATGCCTTGGACTCCAAGATGAAGAAGAGTACAGGGTTTGGGTCGAAGACGAAGAAGGAGAAGGTTAGGGATGGGCTCGAGGAAAGAGTGTTTCAGGTGAGGAGAGTGACTAGGTGGGCAAGGGTGGGAAGCAACTGCATTTCAGGGCTATTGTTGTGGTGGGCGATAAGCAGGGTTAGGTTGGGGTTGGTGTTGGCAAAGCTAAGGAGGTTATTGGGGCGGCTCAGAAGTCCGCTACCAATGCCAGGAGGAATAGAATCACCATGCCCAAACGAAATCCAAGACGTTCCCTCCCAGGTAAAGGAAACCAATCACTCCTCTCAATCTTTTTGTCTATTGGGACTCCGTTCTAGGTTCTGGTCAAACAAATTCTTGCATCATGAATTTAAAATGGGTAGGTTATGGACATTATTGGCAGTTTTGGTTGGCAAGAGAAAGATAAATTGACCTGAAAGGCCAAATTTGATTCTTTTAATGCCCAAAACAAACTAAATTAATAACAGCCAGTCTCGGATTGCATTCTCTGTAGTGAGGGGTATTTGTGTTTTTTGTTTAGTTAATTGAGTTTAAAGTGATTGTCAACATTGTAATCAGTGATCAGTTAGTTGGGTGGGAAGAGAGGCTGGTTGTGTGTGTCCTGTCTTCTGTTTAAATGGTCCTTGGTGAAATTGGGAAACAGTTTCCTACTTGAAGGATGTAAAGTGCAGCTTCTGGCTCACATTATGCATGAATCATTAATGTCTCTGTATCCATGGGTTTTGGGTAGAGCTTTTCTCAAACTCTCCATTTATTTGACTAATAAACAAAGAGGGGCAGGGGAGAGTACCCTTAACTTGATCTTTTGCCTATGGCATCTTGTGAACATCATACAATATGTCGATATGCTGATTTATCCAAATATTCGATCCATCTGACATCTGAACATAGAAATGATGATCTAATTGCAATATCAAACAGTTTTCATCAAGTTTTCTTGATTTATGATTTACTTTGATTTCGACTGAAGGAGAAGAAGTATGATTAAATAAACTTGATTGATTACTAACATCTCCAAAAGAAGAAGAAACGGGAATAAAACATACTACAGAGAGAGAACAAAAAAGAAATTTGGTTATAACTGGTGGAGGCTAATTATTTGTTTATTTTTTGAGGGTCATTGAAATAACCTAGAGGGGGTGAATAGGTATACCAGCGGATTTACAGAAATTTTCGTCAATTGAAATACTTAGATGTGTTTGTAATTAAATATTTGTGGAATATAGAAATAAAAGCAATTACAATCAACACCAAGGTTTATAATGGTTCGATTCAACTCGACTTTAGTCCACTCCTCACAAGTTCCACTTGAGAGGTATTCCAGTAGTTCTTCTCTTTCAGTACAATAGGTGGGGAGGGAACACATTTACAACTCATTTTATAGGATAAGAGTATCCTTTACAAATCTCTTTCACAGGTAGAGAGGGACTTTTGGAATCTCTTTACAAGTTGATAGAGACCTTACAAATCTTTTAAGGATAAGAGAATCATACATATAAGCCTAAGTACAATCTAGACAATGTGTAAACAAATATTCAAAGTGGAATAGAGAGTTTTGAGTGTTACCTCATGATGTGCGTGATATGCAAGTATGTAACAGTAAATAAAAATATAGCTAATGCTCCTCGATGTCTTCCAAATGATATGCTGAGTAGTGTGGAAGACTTGAATAAAGTAATTGAGTTCTTCAAAGAGGAGCACAAAAAACAAAACACGAAATTAAGCTCTAATCACCTTTTTCACCTTTTGGCTCTTTGATAATGAAGCTCAAGAGAGAATTAATTGTTTTTTTAATGAACCATAAGTGGGGTATTTATATGGGTGACTAAGGGTCTTAATTTGGATTCGAAGACAATTGAGATTGAACAAAAATTGTGTTTTAACAGACACTTTTTGGCTCTATTGGTAACTACTGGTAGGATCCGGTAGTTACTGGATCATATATCCTTTGAGGCAATAGATCTGTTGGTTTGAAAATATAGCTATTGAAAGACTCCTTAATGCAGGAGTAGATTACAAAAAGCTAACCCCCACAAGTATAACTCTAAACAAGACAAATATGACCAGGAAACAAGAGAATAAGGCCATCAAATAAACCCCCAAGGGTACAATACCAATACAGGAGCAAACCAGCCCAAAACCCAACCCGGTAGGAGAGAGAAAGACCTGCAATATGGCTGGATAGAGAGAGGTTCCTCTAGGTCTTGAGCTGCACTCTTGGCCATAGGTAGTCCCTAGGAAGGGTACAAAAACCTAAAAATTTGAAGGATTTCCGACGGTCGGTTGCTAAGATATTCACTTTTTTGAAAATCAGACCTAGGGGAGAGAATTTGTCAGAATTCTGCAGGGATAGCAGGTGGTAGCCTTGAATGGCTCTTCCAAGATGGGTCGATTGATCCACTAATGATGTGGAATAGCCCCTAGCAAGACTAGGCAGATTAGACTTCAAATGGAGGATATATTGGAGATTGATTGGACTTCAAAACTGGAATTCCTTTGCTGGTCGATTCTGATTTAATAGGGCTTGACAGATCTGAAAATTCTCTTGGAAATCTCACAGTAACAATAATAGGAATAGAAAATAAAATAGAAAAGAAGAATAGAACCGATGGGGGGTTGAGAAGGATGAAAGAGAATAAAGGAATGGGTATCTCACCCCTCAGGTTTTGGGTATCACACCCCTCAAAGGTTTAAGCATCTCACCTCTCAATAACACCTTTTAACAAAAGAGTAATCACTCAATAATTCATTCATTCAAATCTGAGGATTGATTACATAAACTCCTCTATTTAAAGAGGGCAAAATAGCAATCCTAACATAACTAGGAGCTAGTTTCCAAATAGGACTAGACACTCCTAGTGGGACTTGGACTCATAATAGTACTAGACTAGAACTCCAACATGGAGTAGGTAACTAACTAGTCATTCACTAATAGGGAGACCTAAACTGACTCAAACTAAAATAACAAAAGAAATAGACTCAAAACAGGACTCTAACTAAACTAATGAATTAAATTCCGTTTTTCTACTCTCTGCCCATGTTTTAGGCCCATTAAACAGGTCCATTACAAAGAAAACTCATGGGATCAAAGGCCCAACACATACATAACTCGACCCAAGGCTTATTTGTAATAAAATAAGCTCATTAAGTGACTTATCTACATCACTCCTTAGACCATCCGGTAGGGTGCTAGCAGGGTCCGGTGGCTATTGTTTGCCAAAGACTGATTTACATAGAACTCTACCGGTAATTACTAGTTCCTACGGATACTTATCAACAGGCCTCTGGATTTTGGCCTAACTGATTGTTATTACTAAAACGGTCGTAATTTCCTCATACAGAATCCAATTGACCCTATTTAAGTTGTGTTAGTTCCACTACTCAAGGCTCTACACTTTCGTACTATAAAGTGACTTTAGATTCAGTCACTAGAAATGACTAAAATGCCCTTAAGTAAGGACTTTGTTATCAACTCAATGCCAAATCACCTTGGGCCTTAAGGTATCGTCAATGGCACCACCTAGAGTCAGACTAGGTTACTTTACAGTACACGTATGCAAAATGAAATGCGATGTACATGCAATGCGTGTGCTATTACATAAAACTCAACAAAATAGGTCTTCGATCTTGACTTCTTATAGACTCGCCTTTTGCATGTTCATATTTTCTTGTACACTTGACATCTTCAAATCTTTGATGCTTGAGGTTGATATGATCTTCAAGAGGTCTTCATGTCTTGATACTTGAGGTCTTGAGGTCTCGCATCTTAAGGACTTTGTTACCCGTGTCATGTTAAGAATCTTGCTTTCACATAACTTGGTAGATAATTATTAGTATCTACATTTATCTGTTATCATCAAAACCAATATGGAGTGCTATCCTGGAGGTAGTGGGTATCCCCAACAAAAAGATGTTTGGGGGGGGGGGGGAGATTGCCCGAAGGGTCATCCCGGTTCAACCTCAATTCTGCATCAGCTCCTCCGATGTTGAGATAAACTCGTCCACGAGTTTTAAAAATGATAACAATAAATGAGGAGAGTCAAACACTTCACAAAAAACACCGTTATAATAATGAGAAACAGAAAACTCAATGAATACATCATTCTTTGACTCAAATAATCTTATTGGTCTTTGACAACATATCCACCATAGATCTGGAGATAAAATTGTCATTTAGTTGCTCATCAATCAACAAAGTAGCAGGCTTTCCATTGGGCAATCACACTCAAAATTTGAACACAAAGGAATCCATAACCAATCTTGTGTCGGAATTGCTATGGGCCTCACAAAAATAAGACACCAACTGTAGTAATCAAGTGGGTGGCAGAACTGTAAATATGGAGGGTCATTTTTTTTTTCAAGGATGGTAGAATTGTAAATAACTAAAGTCCAATTGTCACTCAAAAATATACCATGTGTGGGAAGGGGTAGACTTGGAAAGAGATAAGGATAGGATAATTAAGAATAAGATGAGTAGGGAGGGGTAATATAGGAAGATAAGGGAGATAAAATGAAAAACAAAGCATTTTAAGAGGAAAACATGGGTGGAAAGGTACTGACAGAAAAGGATAGTGAGGAGGTTTGCTTCTTGGTCGAACTACAAAAGCCAATGAGGATGCTGGGTCACTGGGATGCCACAAAGAAGCAGGCCGACGCGAGGAAGTCTCCTTCTGGCTATGGCAAGTAGTGGTGGAACTCCAGGGAGGTTCGGCTACCGACGGTGGAAACGTCTGAAACCAGGTATGTTCTCTTTTTCCGTCCCATTCTTCTCGACTTCTCTCCTTATTTGTTTGCCCTTTTTTTATCGTTTCTTTCTTCTTTTTTTTCCTGATTCTTTTCACTCGCTGCTGGTGAAACCCTAAGTGAGGGGAGGGGTCGATTGAGTGGTGAAGGGAAAGAAGAGGGCAGCAAGATTTTTCTTGTTGGAAGAATCGAAGAGGTCAGGGGTGGAATCTGGTTCGAGGACCTTTTTTTTTGTTGAACAGAAACTGAGAAGAGGGTATGCTACCGAACAAGATGAAGGGTATAATAAAGGGAGGGAAAGGGGGAGTGGGGTGGGTGGCTTGATTTCCTTGTTTGAATGGAGTTTTTTTTTTTTTTTTAGATCTTAGACTTGCAATAGAAACAAGGAGGATAGAATGAGAAGGAGAGTGAAGGAAGGATCCTTCGGCATTGATACCACTTGATGGAGGGCCGGTAGAGAAAGAGAAGAAATCCCTGAGAGAACTCAGAGTTGCAGGGGAGAAGAGAAGAATCACACAGGGGGGGGGGGAAGGAAAGGAGGTCACACGTCTTTCACCATACCCGGCCCCAAACATCCAATTCAATTCATTCTCAAAATCCGTTTGATAACTTGGGTTACATGCTTTTATATAATAAACTGGAATTAAAACTTGCCTAATTAAAATTTAAAACTGAAATTACTAATTACTTCCTCAAGTCTAACTAATAAAATTAGAAATAAAATAAAACTCAAATTGGTAACTCCCTAATTGACTAACAACTACCCAAAATAAAAGATTACATATCTTCCCAAATAAAATAACTTAATATTTCTAAAAAAAAGTAAATCCTAAAATATTCTATTGATCCCAAAAATCAAATTAGATCCAGTTCGTCTCGGTTGAGATTTCTCGAAGGGTCAACCTGGTTCAGCCTTAATTCTGCATCATTCCGTCTATTCTAGTATATCTCCAAGTGCATTGTTGTTGGGATTGGGAAAGAACATATAATGAGTTGGAGGCTGGCCCCATCATACAAGTGAGAATTAGTTGTCAAAATTGTTTTCTTATCACATATCAATCATGTTAGTTTCTACTTAGCTTATAGTGATATGGACTAACACCAAAAGATGCTTTCCATTCTCACGCTCTGCATCTTAAATGTACCACCATACACCTCACCCTAATCCAAGCACTTGTATTTACATCTCTCCCAACCCAAAACTTCATCCACTTTCTGATGAATATCCAATACCTATATTATCTCAATCCCTAAATCTCTAAAAATTTTCATTGTTATTCCAAAACCTTACCTTTCATATGTGTCCCCTCCACAATTCCCCAATCCAAAGTCAACCAAATTAGAGAACTCACAGCTCTAATCTCTCTAACTTGCAGAACCTAAAACTCATAGATTCCCACATGATTCCTTGACTTTGTTCACTTTTTTTTTTTTTGGAGGGGGAGTGCACTGATGAACCTATTCTTTCACAGGTAGGTTCCTTCAGTCTTTCCACACTTCCATCATGATGCAGAATTGAGGCTGAACCGAGTTGACCCTTCGGGCAACTCAATCGAGACGAACCAGATCTGATTTGATTTTTGGGATCAATAGAATATTTTAGGATTTACTTTTTTTTTTTAGAATATTGAGTTATTTTATTTGGAAAGATCTGTAATCTTTTATTTTGAGTAGTTGTTAGTCAATTAGGGAGTTGCTAATTTGAGTTTTATTTCGTTTCTAATTTTATTCATTATACTTGAGGAAGTAATTAGTAGTTGCTATTTCAATTTTAGATTTTAATTAGGCAAGTTTAAGTTCAGTTTATTATATAAAGGCATGTAATCCAAGTTATCAAACAGATTTTGAATGATGAATTGACTATTTGGTTGAAACCTTGGTGGTTTTAATTGGTCATGTGACCTTCCTTCCCCCTTGTGTGATTCTTCTCTTCTCCCCCTGCAACTCTGAGTTCTCTCAGGGATTTCTTCCCTTTCTCTACCGGCCCTCCAACACAGAATTCTTCAAATTTATTGTGGATGGATTAATCTATCCAAATTTTCAAAGAAAATTATGATGTTTGATATTTGTAGATGAATTCAAATCTTTTTTATTCATGGAAAAGGTATATTGTATGAATAGTTGATGCTTCACAGAGAATTAAACTGGAATTGATGAATTGGAGAGGTGCGCCCAAAGTGTTGTGTGACTGATGTATTCCTTTAAAGCTTAAAGGAAAGTTCTATAGAACTATTATACATCTGACTATGATATATGGGGCGGAATGTTGGGTAGTTAATAAGTGGCATATAGATAAGCTATGTGTAGCAGAGATGATGATGTTGATATGGATGTGCAGGAAAACTAGGAAGCATCAAGTGAAAAATGACCATATAAGAGCTGATTTTGGAGTTGCCCCTACTCATAATAAGCTCCGAGAAAGTTGTTTAATGTGCCACGACCATGTTCAGTGGAAGCCTTGGGATGCACCTATAAGGAGGAGTGATCTGATTCAGATTGAAGGATCTAAAAGAGCTATGACCAGGTTCTAAAATGACCATGGGAGAAGTGGTGAGGAAAGACATGCACAATTTATGACTTGTCCTTGATATGACCTCGAATAAAGCTGATTGGAGGTCTAGGATCCATGTGTAGCCAACCCCATTTAGGTGAGATTTTTCTCAATTGTGTTCATCTCTTATTTTTTTCTTTTCCTTTTATTTTTGGCTTTGCATGGATCTATGTATCCGAACCCATTTGGTTGTTGTATACTGTATGCTTAGCCTTTATGCTTCGCCTTTATGCTTCTTTTTTCCCCACTAACAGATCTGCATGTCGTCTCTCCACTGTATTCTCATACGGTTGAAAGATGATATGATCCGGGTAAGCCCGTCCTCGTAAGAGCAATAGGCACAGGTAGTAAGGAATGTTTAAACTGAAGGGTCCCGTAACTCATTTGCAAAGATGAGGAACATTGCTTCAAATACAAAGCAGTGAATAACAGACCCGATTTCCTTACTAACTGTATAACCTCTTAGCTGAAGAGGTAAGCAGCAATACAAATCTCCTTGGATAGACCATCGAAGATATTGTGAAATATTTTTGTACCAGGACCTTTCTCCAAGTGGACTTCTTCATATGGCGATGGGTGCTCCAAATATCTTGGACACCCGACATAATTTGGTGTCTCAAAGTCTATTCTTTTCCATAATCTCAGGGATCGCACTTTTAGAAAGTTACAAGGTGGAAACAAAAGATGCTCTCCCATGCTGAAAAGAAGCTAATGCTCAAGTTGTGACTTTCTTCCTGTCAAATTATGCCTTCTCCCAGTTCAAATTTCCTACTTTTCATAATGATCAAATCCGAAAGACTAGCAAATTTCTTCTGGGGAAATTTAGGGAATAAAACTAATATTTAGTAGATTTCTTGGTCCCTCTTATGCCGCTCCAAAGAAAAGGTGGTTTGGGTTTTAGAGGTCCTCATCTGCATAACCAAGATCTACTAGCAAAAGTTGCATCATGGTTATGGTCTTTGATGGATTCCTTTTGGACAAAATTTCTAAACATTGTATATTTTACCCACACATAGTTCTTGCAATGAAAGTTGGCTAGTCACCCACTTTGGGCTGGCAAAGCATTCTCGAGGGTCGAAAGGTGCTTCTATAAAGCCTTATTTGGCAAGTTGGTGACGGCTCTAAAGTCAAAATCTGGGAGGACAGATGGGTACCTACGAACAAGGACTTTATTATTCAACACTCAAAACCCGACCAATGCGATATTGAATGGGTTTACAAGCTTATTGAAGATGAGAGTAGGAGTTGGTGTCTTGACTTAATCGATTCTTTGTTTCGTACCTCAGATAGATTTGCTATCCTCAATATCAAATCTCAATTTGTATTAGTTGGAGGATCAACAAGTTTGGGGTGCATCTAGTATAGGCTAATTTTCGGTCAAATCAACGTACAATCAAATCATCTACCAAACATCCATCACGAGAAGCTTATTCTATGCCATCTTCCTCAAGATCTACATCAATTAGTGTTATTCCAGGTGGAGTATGGAAGCGCATTTGATCTATCCGGACTTTACCAAAGATCAAGAGCTTTCTCTGGCATGTTTTGCTCAAGGTCTTGCCTCCAACGAAGCCCGCTCCCATATGCATATTCCTTTGAGTACATCACACCAATGTGGTGTTCCATTAGAGTCTAGGATCACATTCTTTTTTTATGCAATTTTGCAACGGCTGTTTGGTTGGTTGCTCTCTATTGTATTCTGTTCCCCAAATTCAAGATTCAAAGACGTATATGTTCATTCAAGAATGTGATGTTATCTTCGCATCAAACAAACTGTTTCTCGCGAGTCCGTTCCTCTTGCATCCTTCTTTGTTGTGAAGCCTTTGGAAATCCGTAAATGACTTAATTTATAACAAGAAGGTGTGATTTCCAAAGGAGGTAAACATAAACATGGTGAACAATCCATTCAGGATTTCATTGAAGCAAAAAGGGAGCAGTTTCCGAAGGTGGCACTACTTCCTCTTCCACTCCCCAAGAAGTTACTTGGTAGCTTCCTTCCGTGGGCTTTGTAAAGATAAATTACGATGCAACACTCTCGAAAGGAAGCTCGAGTTGAAGTATTGGATATATCGATAATCTTGGGGGCTCAAATAGCGGTTGTCTCTAAGTATGTTACTTTCAACTTGGCAATGGTGGGTGAAACTCTATATATCCGTGCTGGCCTTCTTTAGGCTAAATCCTTGAGATTGGATTATATCATTGTTGAATCAGATATTTTCGAAGTTATATATCTCCAATCCAGGGAAAGCCACAACTCGTCTAATCATTGTCTCGATTTTTCAAGACATATTTTATGTAGCTGGGACTATTATGTCTATTGTTTTTTCTTGTATTCCTCATGGTTTAAAATCTCACGGAGATCTCGGTAATTTCGTGTTTTTTTTTTTTTTTTTACCGAGTCGAGATGTGCTACAAATTACAGAAAGGTAATCATCTCGGTCGAAATTTCGGTACCATATCGGCAGATACAGAAATGATACCAACCATAGTTTTTAAGGCGCTGGTGCGACAGAGGCGTTTGAGGGCCTGTCAGAGCGCCTTAGCAATAAGGCGGGCATAAAGTGTCGCCTTATTGACTAAAGCGTTCTTATGTACTTTTTTTTATAAAACCAATCTATTTGACTCAAATACTAGTTGAATCCTATTATTATTCATATGCTAAATAAATATTAAATGTTTATATTCATACCAATGTAAGATATTCATTAAGAAAACAAATCAATAAAGTGAATAAACTAAGTTCATCATCAATCATCAATATTCAATCATCAATCATCATAACATATTAACATATAATATAAATACATAATTATGAAACAAAATTATAAATATAAAGAAAAGAAGACATAAAATATACAAGTATTTATTATACTTACTTCTATGATGCCATAATGAGTGCCTAAGCCCTAAGGTCATCCATTATATTTCTATTCCTGTCAAAGAAGTAATTAAGAACTTAAAATTAAAATACATCGAAAGTAAAAATTGAAATGCCAAATTAAATGGATGAGAAGTGACTAACCTGGGGATTCTTAATCATTCTAAAAAACTTTAAACTTCAATGAAGCTAAAACATAAAATAAACTAAAATGCTAAGAATTTAGTAAACAATGAAAGTCAAATACTTAAAAGTTCAAGGACTCAAAAAACTTTAAAGTTTAAAGACTCAAAATATGTCAAAGTTCTAAGACTCAAAGACTTTCAATCCAAATCAGTAATTAAATTAAAATCTTCTTCTTCATCTGCATTCTGTTGCTGGCTTGCATCATTTGGAGCTATGCCATAATCATCCTCAATGTTTTCATCATTACGAATATCCTCTTCACTTATCTCATCCACTTCTTCATCTGACGAATCCTCAAGCTCAAACCTCCTACCACGCCGGGTATATCAAAGATTGGTTCCACTGGTAGATGCTGGAGCCCTCCTGTCTATTGTGGCCTTGATATGATGAAGATGCTCCAAGTGCTCTATCAACATCTCTCCAAGTGATATCATTCTCAAGATGCACTAATTCATCCTCTGATTCACCAATCATCCACTCACTATTCCAATTAAGATCATCAAGCAATAATGGATTGTAGTTTCTACATTGTTCTTTTCTTTCTTGGAACCTTGCTTGAAGTCGGCGATTATATTGAATGTAGACAAGATCATTTAACCGCCGATACTCTAACCTATTCCTCTTCTTGGTGTGAATCTGAAAAACATTAATAATATGAGGTTATCTACTTATCTTCAATAAAACCATATTAAGTGAAGTACATGTACTATTGTACTCAGAACTTAATAGTCAATACTCACAAATTCAAATGTGCTCCAATTGCGCTCACAACCAGAAGATGAGCAACAAAGACCAAGTATGCGCAATGCAAGCTTTGAAAGGTCAGGAGCAGTACTTCCATGTCGAGACCACCAAGAGACTATAAATATATTATAAAAAAATAAGTTAAGTAAAAAATCAACATACAAAGTTCCAAAATAATTAGAACTTTAAAAGGAAATATACTTACTAGGATTCAACTTGTCCCTTTGTCTAATCACCATGTCCTTTGCAAAACTTCCTTGAACAGTGGTATACTTGTCAACCTGGACAATGATCTTATCTTGTAAGGTCTCATCAGGCACCAACCTTACAAGAACATCATTGAAGGCATCACTTGCTTTTTGAGCTAAGTCCAACTCATTATCAGGATTATTTGCTATTGCCTTAAAGAACTTGTTTGGATTGAGGAAAAATACAGCTAATGATTAACAATTGATCCATTCATCATAGTCTCACAACGGTGATTAACAATCGCTATGATTTTCTTCCATTTCCTTTCATCGTCTCCAAAATTTTTTTTTATGTTCTTCTTTGCCACTTGTATTGCCATACATACTTCAGGCATAGCAGACAACTCATCACCATCTACAATCCTCAAGAGTTGAAGAAGAGGCTGTGATGCTCTTATACAATCCATCACACCATTCCAGAATGTATTAGCAAACACAGTCTCAGAAGCTTTCTTCCCTGCCTCTGTAGTTGCAAGCTTAGAACGGGACCATTCATCATCAACAAATAATTTTTTCAAAGATTCTCTGTGCTTGTATAAGCTCTGGAGTGTTAAAAAGGAAGAGGCAAATCTAGTCACTCCAGCCCTCACTAAGTCTCCTCCTATTTTTTGCCTCATGGTTTCAAGAAGACGAGTATGCCTGTAGATGAATGCAGTCAATTTCCTGCCCTTCGATATAACAGACATATAAGAGCGTAATTTGCCTACTTCCTCCATCATAAGGTCTATGCAATGAGCTACACATGGACTCCAAAATAACCTCTTCCTTTTTCTCCATTAGTAGTCGACCCGCTGCAACATAGTTGGCAGCATTATCAGAGACTACTTGAACCACATTATCTTCACCAATCTCTTCAACCTTACTATCAAGTAGCTTAAATAACATTTCAGCTGTTTGTGATTGGCTAGATGCATCCACAGACTCCAAAAAAAAAGTCCCTTGAGCGAGTAATTAGGTGCCTTCCTCTCTTGTCTGTCCACCCATCTGACATGAGTGTACACCCATGTTTCCTCCAATATCCTTGATACTTCACCTTTAACTCATCAATTTTATCCTTTTCAGACTTCAATAGAGGCCCCCTATAGTCATGAATTGAAGGGGCCTTGAAACCTGGTCCATATTGACCAATTGCCTCTAGCAATTCCTTAAAACTCCTTAACTTCAAAGTATTAAATGGAACACCACTCTCATAAGCCCACCTTGCAAAGTAAGAACGAAGTTTATCTCTTTCTTCTTCTCTTACTCGGTTCTCCATTGTTGTCTGATATGAACCTCTTACTTCAGGAGTCCTCCTCAAATGCTTATCCATGGGACCCCTTGTTTGGATTGTGTTTGAATGATAGCTTTATTTCTTCTTGAAGTTGTCCCAGAGCTAGGGATAGGAAATGAGACCCCCAAATCGGATACTATATTCTGTTGTGGTCCCGTTACTTCTGTAGGTCCATCACTAACATCCAAATCATCCAAACAATCAAGGTTCCTCTTCCTCTGGTTCTTCAATATTGCATCTCTCATCTCTTTAGCAATTGCTTCAGTTGTTTTCACACACTTGGCTACATCTCCATAGCCACCAATAAGATGTTGCTTCAATCGTTTTATTCCTCCCCTGACATCCTTCTCACAAAGGGTACACTTAATCCAATTTCTGTCTGATACGTCAGGCCAATACCCATATTTCCATCCAGGATCATCTGATTTAGCTCTCCTTTTCGGATCCTTGCTTGGATCAATCGTTGATTGTGCAGTAGCAGCAGTACTTGTATTTTCACCCCCACTGCTACCACCAATTGTTTTCATAGATGAGTGGATTCAACTTGTCTCTTTGTCTAAGACTGTAATGCGAAAAGGTAATCAGAATAAGAAGGTTGTAATCAGACTGTAATGTCTCCAAAATTATTTTAATAAATATGTTAAGCCCTAAG
>NC_056567.1:21976603-21999084 GCF_013358625.1 Macadamia integrifolia | reverse complement strand
AAAAAAACTTCACTTACAAACCAGCCAACATTCACAGGAAGAAAAAAAAAAAACTAATCATACGCAGAAGGGAGAAGCAGGGAGAAGAAAGAAGAAAAGAAGAAGAAGGAAGAAGCAGGGAGAAGAAAGAAGAAAAGAGAAACAAAAACATGCACAAATCAGAAATTTAAAATACAAACTAAAACATACCTGGAGAAGAATCGAAGGAGAAGGAGAAGCCGGAGGTTGCCGAAGGCTGTCGAAGGAGAAGCCGGAGGTTGCCGAAGGCTGTCGAAGGAGAAGGAGATGCCGCCGGAGAAGAATCGAAGGAGGCGGCTGCAGCGGAGATCGCCAGAAATCGCCGGATGTCGCCGGATGTCGCCGGATGTCGCCGAAGTCTGTTGGAGGAGAAGGAGAAGTCGCCGGAGAAATGATCGTCGGACGTTGGGGCTTGGGGTTTTGAGTTTTAAAGGCAAAGTAGAGACAGAGAGAGAATGAGAGGCACGATTTTGACTGGTTTTGGTTTTTTTTTTTTATGGTAAGGGTTTTTTTTTATATGATTTTTGATCCAATGCATCACATGTGCATCAGACTTTATACACTTCCCAATGAGAATATGTAATTTGGAATCTTCAGCAAAACAATTTTAAATTTTATTTTTAAAATATCGAGTACATAAGGTGACCGCCTTATACACTAAGACGCTATAAGGCGTCGCCTTTCAGCGACTTAGTGTATAAGGCGGTCGCATTTCACACTTCTCGTGAGTCGGCGAGCTGCCTTACTACCAAAGAACCGCATCAACGCCTTACCAGCGCCTTAAAAACTATGATACCAACCTAGGCTTATAAATACTCAAATCTCATGAGGAGTCGAAATTTCCACTCCAACTCGACTATCTCGGCGAAATTTTGGTAGGTCCTTACATTTGAACACAAAATCACTCCATTGTCCACTAATTTGCCACATCAAATTTGGTGCTTTTCGATCCCCAGTTGCAATGGGGAAACAAAGGACGAAATACTATCGAATCCTCCATTTAAGTGGTTCTCGCTTCTCCTTGTTCCTGTTCTTAACTCCTCCCTGGGTAATTCCCAATGTTTGGCACTTTCCATACTTCGTGGGTGCAGCATCAGCAAATTCGCTCATGATCAAGTTATAACCTAAGATCTATGACTATATTATTTTTATTGTTTGTATTTCGTTCATTCCATTGGTATGCATCACATCTATTGCCTTGAAGATCACTCCAAGTTGAAGATCTACACATTTCAAGCTTTGGAAAGGTAAACCACTTTCCCCAAAACCACTTTTTTTTTTTGAAATAGTAACATAAATACATGTTAGATATGGCTAGATTTTTTATATGCTAGACACTAAAGGCCAATCTATGACCTCATGGAGGCGAAATTTTTTTTGGCTCGTAAATATTTTATTTTTTATTTTTCTTGTTTAAAAAAATATATTTTTCATCAACATAATTTTATTTTATTATTTTTTTTTTATGGTTAACAAAGCTTTGATGAAACTCAATTATATATATGTACTCTAAATATTAGTTAATTAATGTTGAGGTATGTTTTGATCATGGCTTAGATGCATTATTTACTTGTTTTACTATCATATTATATCTTGTTCTAGCAATATTTCATAAAATCTCCATAATAGTTCGACGGTTGCCGCCAAATAAGGGTGTAATTCTAAACTACTGCCATGTTCTAATATTTTTTTGCTAATTTAAGTTTTAAGCATGTTTATCAACCTTAAAACAAGCTCCCCACCAAGTTTGGATACAAATCATCTGTTTTTCTTCATCCATGTTTTGTTGTGTTTTGCTACCTGCAGAAGTCGACAAGTGTCCTTTAAACCTGCGGCTGAGATTGTTTTTGTTGGTCTGTTGTTATTAAGTTCGGTTCAGATTAATGGATGACTCGAACCATATTGATTTGAACTGGTTCTGACCAAACAACTCATAAAACCCAGGTTTGAATTTCAAAATCCATGATCAAGGGCCCTCTTTTCCCGCCCCCCGCCTCCGCCTCCTCTCTATCTCGCTTGCTCACAGTCTCTACTTCAACAATGGCTAATGCCACTTCTCTGTCTACTCCACTTGGAACTGCCGCCTGCGAGAAGCATGCGAAGGATATTCAGTTCATCGAAGAGATGACCAAGAACGCTAACACAGTCCAGGAGGCGATTTTGGCTGAGATCTTGCCCCGAAATGCTGAGACTGAGTATCTCCACCGATACCAGCTTAATGGCGCAACCGATCGGGAGACATTCAAATCAAAGATACCAGTAATCACCTACGAGGATATTCAGCTTGAGATCCAACGCATTGCCAATGGTGATCGTTCCCTAATCCTCTCCAGTCAACCCATCTCTGAATTCTTCACTAGGTATAATTACCCAATCTCTCTATCATAGCCTTCTTTTTCTCTCCCGTTCTTATTTATCCTCTATTTTTGCAGCTCTGGAACTTCCGACGGTGAGAGAAAGTTCATGCCCACAACTCAAGAAGAGCTGGATCGCTGTCAACTTCTTCATAACCTTGTCACACCATTCATGAACCTGTGAGTACTATGTGCATGCAGGTTTTGAATTGATGAAACCCTCTTGTGAATCTTTTGTAATTGTTGTTGTTGCCACAGTTACGTTCCAGGCCTAGAACAGGGGAAGGGGCCATACTTCTTGTTCGTCAAATCCGGAACCAAGACTCCCGGCGGGCTATTGGCACGTCCAGCTCTCACTAGCTACTCCAATAGCGATCAATTCAAGAACAGACCCTACGACCCTTACAATGTATACGCTAGCCCCATCGAAGCCATCCTTTGCACCGATTCTTTCCAGAGCATGTACATCCAGATGCTATGTGGCCTCTGCCAACAAAAGGAAGTCCTTCGAGTCGGTGCCATGTTCGCCTCTGGGTTACTCAGGGCGATCAGATTTCTCCAACTCAACTGGCAACAACTCGCCCATGACATTTCCACGGGGACCTTGAATCCCAAAATCACCGACGCATGGATGAACAAAACATGGATTTTGAAATTGTTACTGGGTTTTATGAGTTGTTTGGTCAGAACCGGTTCAAATCAATATGGTTCGAGTCATCCATTAATCTGAACCGAACTTAGTAACAACAGACCAACAAAAATAATCTCAGCCGCAGGTTTAAAGAAGGACACTTGTCGACTTCTGCAGGTAGCAAAACACAGCAAAACATGGATGAAGAAAAATAGACGATTTTTATCCACCAAGTTTCAGGTCATAATATGGACGTTTGACCACCGAAACTGTCAACCGAGTCAAAAAAAAAATACCCAACTCGCCGAGATTTCAATATTTCGGTGGTTTCAAAACCATCGAAACACCGAAATGAAACGATATTTCAAACCTTGTTATTCCCAAGGCATGCAATAGTATTGTTGATAGCCTGAAAAGGAATGCCCTGTTGATTTCATGGAAGACAGAGTGGTCACATTCCACTCCTTGGCTCCCTGAACTTGTTATTTAGGAGGCCCTATTTTGTGCACGATCTTCTGCTTAATGACTTTTCTTCTAAAGGGGTGTCCCCAGTGCACAAGGCTACCTCCACTGCGGGGTCTGGGGAGGTCATAATTTAGGCATTTTACCACTGCTTCTCAGATAGGTTGTTTCTTGACTCGAACCCGTGACCACTTGGTTACAATGGAACAACCTTACGGTCGCACCAAGAATGAATTTTCTTCTTACCAACGAAGAAAAAAATAAATAAATAACTCGCTTCTGGTTCATTAAAGGTTTTGGGCCCTCATAATCTCAAACATTCAAGTCACTTAAATAAAAGTGTTTCTTTAAGACATAAAATCCATTTTAGATGAGAAATAAAATCCTTCACAAATCTTTTCGTTGCTTGGGATCTCACCACCCCTAGTTTTTTGTGCATCACCTTTGGGATCCGACTCCTCTCCTCAGTGGTGATTGCCCAAGTCGGCCCATAGCTACCTGGGCAATCGCCGCGTGTCCAGGCGACGATCCAATGGTGCCCAACAAGGCGTGGAAAACAAGGCGCTGACAAAGGCGTTAGGCGCCGTTGGATCGTCGCCTGGACACATGGCGATCGCACAAGTAGCTATAGGAAAGACCTGGATGATCACTCCTCAGAGAGGAGCCAAATCCCTTTGCAAGCCCTTGATGCTTTTTTTTTTTTTTTTCTTTTTCCATCCCTTTCTTTTGTTAATATATTTTCATTTATCCCAAAAAAAAAAAGCATATATGTAGTTATTTTTTTATTATGACATAACTCTTATATAAGTTAATAGTTATTAAGTATGAACCAACCCCAAATGATTAAATATGCATCTTAAATGGATACAAGCGATTCCAATTCCAGACAGTACTTTGTTGGTCTTTTGATTCTAAACCTGTTAGGTTGCTCGTCCTACAACTATCCCGTCCCATTGAGTAACAGGATGGATCAGTTCCAGGTTTTAGCAGTTTGATTATGGAATGGCTCAATCTACTAAAGCAATGACGTATGCTAAATTGTCATATTTAGCCATCTTTATGAACGAATCTCCTCTTTTTTTTTCTTTTTTTTTTTGTAAACAAAGGTCTACTGATAAGAATGAATCTTGATATGTTCAAGGAAACTGATGACTCAGCATGCATGTGCCAAGTGTGTCACATGCTTCATTATAAATAAGTGTGTTTCTTCTCCTTTCCCTCATAGAATTCTTTCTACAAGTTGTCTTTAGTGGGGTCCTGCTCCATCTCCAGCAAGGGAGTTTGTAAACATTCGAGATCTACAATCACCAGTTTTATGAAGAGAGTCCAGTTGATCTTGAAGAAGCTTATTTTCCAAATATTTCTCTATTTCCTTACTAGATTTGCATCTTGGTATATTTCTCTTGTTCTGATCACCTTGACTTGTTAAGTTTGTTTATTTGTTTGTTTGTTTGTTTTTTTATTTTATTTTTATTTTATTTTTATTTATTTATTTATTTATTTATTTATTTTATTTTTTATTATTTGATGTAGCAAGGCTTCTTCCAAAGTAATTACCTTCCTTAGTTGTATGCTGAAGTTTCTTAAGTTGTATGTTGCATGTATCTAAATAATGGATTACAACTCTCGTTTATGGGTGTGATAGATTGATCAGTTTTGTCCTTCAGATCTTTTTATTATCTTCCATTTATGCAACTATATCTATATCCAGTATGAATAAATAATGTTATTGTACTTCTAGATCTGCATTGATATTGCATCCATGTTTGGGAGTAGAGGATGTTTTTAATGTTGCATGCAAGGCAATACAACAGCATGCAAAGCAATATGAAATGATATTACAACAGGGCCTTCACAAAGTGCTAGCTTTGCATGCTAGATCTTGGTCCAAGGAGTTTGATCTGTTCTTTATACCATGTATTTTTTTTTCTTTTGTTCCCCATACCCTCAACAAGGAGGCCCATTTCTTGGCTTCTGGTGCTTCTCGTTTGAAGCTGTCCTGTGTCTGGTGGATCACACCCCCAGTTTGTTTTGGTTTTCCTGATGTATTTGCTTGTGGGAGATTTTCCCCAGATATGTTTGTTTGAATGAAATTGTTTCTGTTGTCCAAAAATTATGTTTTGGTGATACATTCAAAAGTTTATGACTCCACCAGGGCTAGTGTACTATGCTCTTTCGCACTGGATGGGGACTTCATATCCTCAGGAGCTGTTTCGCACATTATCGAAATCGAAAGTCCACAGCAGCTTATCAGATGGCCTTCTTCAATACAAAGGCAGTGAGGAGTAAGAGAAAAATAGCAAGGAGAATGGGTTCTTCAGGCTCGTTATCATCCCCTTCTCTCAGCTTGTCCCGTCTCGTACTGATAAGCGATCAACAAGATTTCCCTACTGCAGCCACACCTAGAAATGCTGACAACATCGACGGTGAAGATTCCAGAACCATTACAACATCTGATAACAAGGTGTTTAATTTTTTATCTCTATTTCATCGTGTTTTGAGATTTGAAGTTATTAATCATTTAAGTGACTTTATTTTTCTTTTTGTTTCATTTTTCCCTTCTCGATCACAAAAATATCGGGCTGGGATCAGATACTGAGATTCTTGTTTCAGAAAAAACTGAAAAACAGCGATGTTAGTTCCCTGGGAAGGATCGTTCTCCCAAAGGTCTGGTGTTATGTTCATTACTGTCTTCTTTTCATTTTTCTCCCATTTTCGAAGAAAAGAGAGAGAAAGTTAAAAGAACCCCCAATCTAAAATCACTGCCCATATTTCCTTTTTCATTTTATTTTATTTTATTTTTTATTATTTTTATTATTATTTTTTTATTTTTTTTTTGTGTGTTTTTCTTTTTTTCTTGTGTGGTTTTCATGTCCTTTTTGCAATATTGATACTGGTGTTCGGATAATTCCTCCTAATACAAATTAAAACTTTAAACATTAACAGAAGGATGCAGACGCACATCTCCTGAACCTTACAGTAAAAGAAAGGATCCAAATTGGAGTGGGAGATGTCTCCTCCAACGCAGTCTGTTGCAAGAGATACAGGTGAGTTTCTTTCCTTTCTTCCAATATACATTCTTTGGGCTTTGCCCATTCTAAAGCATGTTTGTCTCTGTAAACAATGCAGGTGTTGGCCAAACAACTATAGCAGCATGTATGTACTAGAGTGTACTGGTAAGAAAATCTGAATAGATGAATCTGCTCGTGTTTAGTGTTCTTTTAGGGTATATACATCTAGTGTTTGATTTCTGAAAATATAGAGCTCCACTACTTGAGCAGGGGACTTCATGAAGCAGAATAGTTGGAGACTTGATCATGGTGTATTAGGAGGATGAAAACAAGGAACTGGTGAGCTTTCCTTCACAACAAGAACAGGATCTCCTCAATCAGCACGGTGATGTGGATTGTTCTCTCTCACTTGTTCTCCCCATTCAGAACACTACAACTCATCCCGCAGTTCCCTCCCGTCCTTTGCCTCCAGAGGTATAAGCCAAATCTTTTTAAGGGAAAACCACATGATTACCCACCTTGGGTTTCTCTTTATAAAAACTACCCACCCTATTTTCAGTTAAGAAAAATACACAAAATCATGTTTGGGTTTACAAAACTAACCAAAACACTGGTTCTCCTTCATCCTCCTACAAATTTTGACATTTTTGCCCCTACTCCCTCTACCAGCCTTATGTCCCCAGACCCCTTGTCTTCCACATACCACTGCCGCCTCCACCTCAACCTCCACCTCCACCATCATTGCCATTGCCATCACTACCCCTCCCTCTCCCGCACCAAATGTTTGTACTGTATCCTCCCTTCCGTCAAGCAGCAGAAGGCATGTGACTGACATAGTAGGGTGCGCAGCTGGAGGCTTAGCTCAGAGACTTAGGATGAATTGCGACCCCCCTTGTTTCCGATACAACCTGTAGTTGCATCTGTGTGGAATGAGGAAATACCAAACCCTGTCGACTGATCTAGAATCCATCAGGTCCTCCAAACCCGGCATCACACTACCACTTTTGCTGCTACTAGTATTGATTTTCTATGTGAGACGAGAAATGCAATCTAATGCCTTTTTATATTTATCTCCTATTTTGCATCAGCGATTAATGAACCTTTAAAATTCACATGCGCTCGCAGGAAAAACTGAAAGAGCTTCAAGAAATTACATTTGTGAAGAGCCAGGCTGCTCTCTCTCTCTCTCTCTCTCTCTCTCTCTCTCTCTCCATTTCCCCTGGATCATTGTTTACCTTATACCATACACGGCTGCTACAACAACGACAACACCGACACTGATGCCAACACCAATAACAACAGGAGCAACAACAATGATATCAACAACAAATACAATGACAACAAATCTATTGCTTGCCTCAACCTTGAAGTAGAGGCATAATTCGCGAAAACATAGGTGGAAGTAGTGCTGTAGGGGAGTGCTCATCGTCAGATATTTCTTGTGCAGTTTCTTCTACATTCAGAACTACAGCTCCTCTCAGCAGTGCTGCCGCCATTGATACGCCTTCTACTGCACAATCACCACCACCAGCAGTTGGAGTGGAAGAGCCCTCACTGTTCAATGCCGCTACTTAACTGTAAGACGAGGAGTACAAGAAGTTACCTGCTCTTATAGTTCGCTCTTTCACTGACTTCAGCGACTGTTTGGTGAACTTAATATGCTCCCCATATTTGAGTCTCTTTACAACGATTACCTTATGAAGACGACATTGACAAGGCTGGCAAGGGTAATACAGCCCCACCCAAATGAAATGGAGAATTATCTATTTCCTTTCTGTTTACCTCATATTTGGGAACTTGGGTCTCAAAAAACCCAAGGGGATAGTTTTCCTTGGTTGTTTAGGTAGAGTGAGAAACATTAAAGTGTTTAATTCTTTTATTATGCATGATATTAACAGGCTATGGTTGTCCTTAGTTTTTCACCTCAAAGTGTCATGGTTCAGGATAGAATTTAGCATTTTGTTTTTACGGTTGTCACATTGTATGATCTTTGGAATGACAATTCCAAGATAAAAAGTGTGGTTGTACGCATGTGTGTACATTGGACTAGGTCTCTTGAGAATTAATCTTGAATGGAATGCTTTCGAATATTGAAGGAACAAGATTCTTGTTAGTAGCTTATGATTGGTCACCTGACCTGTGAGGACTTATTTTAGTAATTAGGAAATATAGGTTTTGATATATCAATGGTTGATGTCTTTCTATCATTGCATTGGATTCACAGTGTCAAGTTGTCCATGAAAGAGATGCACAACATGGAATCCTCTTCCTGTAATAAATAGTATCAAGGAAAAGATTTGTGAATGATTTGATGCAAATCCACATGTCTAAATAATTTAAAAAATATTTTGCAAAATATTAATTAGTTTAAGTGTTTTTGAAATATTTTTAGTGGTCCAATCATCGGTAAAAAGACTCCTTATACGTGGAATTTTGACAATCTAGGGTGGTGATAGTAATTATTACTTGCCTTGAGATTATTATGTGATAGGAGGGATGTAGCTGTAATTAGCTAGTGATTTGCAAAAAATATGACTTATTTTACCCAAAATGTATATATTGGTATATAATTTAATTACGAGTTTAAGATATTTATCTATTTTTAATATTCTAAATATATATTCCAATAGGATCCTACCTTTTGCATCAGAAATCACCGAATAAAAACATAATATAATTAGAAAGAGAGAGAAGGTACTTTAGAATCGCAAATAAATTTTCTTTTCCAAATAATAGCTTTTTCACGCCTGAGCAACACAACGAATCAACAATGTCTTTTGACTTTTGAAAGATTAGAAATGCCAGGAGAATCATATACACAACTTCTCTCTTAGGGTTTCACAATTAGTAATTCTTTTTTGGTAGAATTCACAATCAGTAATTCATTAACACAAAAGAAGGGAGGGAGGAGGGCTGTTCTAACCGTGTGCACATCCCTCCTCTCTTCCTCTTTTTAAAATAAAGTATCTCACTAATATAAAACAAAGCAGCTCCTCCACTAAATAATATCATATAGTGAAATGTAGGGCATCTAAAACAATTATCGGAAAATCCTTGTTCATTGAACATGTTTTTTTAGTCTATGATCGTGATTGGATTCAAAACATCTTGAAAACACTTCATAACTAATAAATAATACTATATTCAGATTTATGTTTGTTCATACACACTTTTTAACCCCTCAGTATTCTCTGAAAGGGCAATGGATTCTGTGTTGGGTATCTCTTTCATTCATAATATGACCGTAAAAACTCAATACCTCAATATATAGTCTGAGAGACATCAATCTTTGGTGCACACAATTTCATTTAGTATCAAAAAGTACATAATTCTTTTCTTGCTTTCTTATTGCTTATCGATGCGGAAAAACCTATGATGTGTTAAAGCAACTACAAAGATCTCTCAAGTCAAAGAACCAACCAAATTCTACAAAAGAGAATCCCGTTCCTTAACAACTAACAGTGACACAAACAAGATTCTCATATGATTTTGTTCAATACATACACCATATATATACTCACACATATGCCTTGGAATCACTATTCTTAAAAGCACATGATGTGTTGACTGTAGAATAGGTTATCGAACCCTATCCCTAGTTGAGAACATTTTAGGTAAAAACCTAAGCACAACCTAAACCTGTTAAATATATATATCACGTATAAGAATAATCTAATTTATTTAATAATAAAATTCCGGTTTAATGGACACATATTTTCAAAAGATGATGATAATGGAGATGATGACAGTGTTCCAACTAGAGTGGTGCCGACTAGGCCCAATAGTCAGTGATCGAGCAAGGGAAATAAACAATTTTAGGACAATTGGGTGAGGGAGAGATGATTATATCTTACGACACTTGTACTTTCAAATGTTTTAGTGAGTTATATATATATATATATATATATTTATAATTGCTGTTGAGCTATATATTTGGTGTAAATAAAGTTTCTGGTACTATTTAACTCAATAGAATACATTAGGGTATATGGAATATTTTTGTGCATGGTTATCTTTTTGCCCTATTATTTTATATTTATTTGATCTAGATATTTGGATTAAGTACAATAATTGATACTTATGTCGGAAAGAATATTGTCCATGTGTTCACTTGGAAATGGATGCATTATTATGAAGATGGCTTAAAGGAAAAAAAAAAAATTACACATTGTTGTTGCACATGTTTACTAGGAGGGGGATCATGTGTGGTCATTTATTTGGGTTAATGAGTATGAACATGGATTACATGCAGACTCATGGCATCCATACACATCTCCATGTGGCAACTCATAGTCGAGTTATATGTCGTTGTTTCCTATTGCAAAATCTTTCTATTCATGTGGTCCTTATTTTAACATGTGTTCTTATTCACAAAAATATGCAAATTTTATTATGTAATTTCATATTAAAGACGTAGAGAAAAATTTGTAACCTCATTATGTATATATATCAGTTAATGATGCATTTTTCATAATTACCGTTATTCTAGTCTAGTATTCTGATATGTGGTAAATGTCATTTTTCTTTTTGTGAATAAAAAATAAATTCCAAAAGAAGGAGAATTATATACAAACCCTTAGGGATCAGGGAAAAGGGAGGGGGTGAAGCAAAAGAAATATAACCACACCTATCAAGTAAGAAAGGGGGAGAATGGAATTAGATAAACCCTAGGAAACAACAATGAGTATGTTACTTGGGGGATCCCTTATATGATGATGGGAAAGCAGAGGCAACTTAGAACTTAGAAAAAAAAAAAGATACATTTCTAAATTATATTAAAGGATATAGTTTTGGAGATCCATCTCCGAAGCTTAAATTCTATCTGAATGTGATTGATAGCATAGAAGGCAAACTTACTGATAATGTCACAAATGGAGCTACCACTGAATGTCATTTTAATCCAAATCCATTCTCTCATAAGGAGAAGAACATGTCTCTTGGTGGACCAACAACTGCGAAGGGCATGCTTCTAGACTAAAGAAGCGAAAGGATAAGAGAAGAAGAGAGGGTTGACATCTTTGATGTTATTACAACAGAGGTCAAAGGTAGGGAAAAAGAAGGTACATCAAACAATGAAGGAATGACGGAGAATGTGGCCTTTAAACCAAACAACTTACCTCCAGAAAACATAGAAGCCTCTAGCTCTAACAAAATCCAACGCAAAGGGAGATGCCATTTTTTTAAGTATGGTAGTTATATAAGTGGCATTTCATAATTATATCTCCTATTATTGATCAGTGATGCTATATTAGAAGTAATGATACTTTTGTAAATATGTAAGTGAAAATGACATTTTACTAAATGAGAAAAGAATTCGTTCACGTCTTTATATTTAAAACATAAGAGGTGACAAAAAGACCATCCTATCCCCTGGCTGAATGCTTATTCACTTTCTTTGGTTGATCCCATGTTTAGTTGCATGATGGAAGTGATTCCATTAAAGTGTCTGGCAAAAAGTATTCTGTTTTTTCTTCCCCTGCACCGGAAACACTTTTTTTAACCAAGTTACCACTTACCAATCGCCAATCTACTACTTGTTACTCCTTGAGCTGAATCATAAATACTTGCACAGCCTAGGATGGGTTTGGGGTCTCTGGGTGGAGAAAGACCCGGGCTGACCGGCTAAGAGAATGGGTTTTGGGACTGTTGGGTTCCATTTCCATACAAAAGAAATCCAGTTGTTCAGATAAGCCTACCAGTCCCAGAGAAGAGAGAGAGAGAGAGAGAGAGAGAGAGAGAGAGAGAGAGAAGGCAACGGAACAGAAGCGATTTCACATCACCATTTATTGAGCTTCTCTTCTTCAACCCAGAAGCAGAAGTAAACTTCAAATAAGAAGAATGGCTTCCTCTGCTACTGCTCTATCTTCTTTCACCTCGCTTTCTTTCCGTACAACTATTCCGACCTCTCACTTCAAACTATCCCCTGAACTCCTCCTACCCACCAGTTTCTGCTGTAGCAAAATTAAAACCCTACAAACATTTTCCCTCTCATTTCTTCCCAAACCCCGAAAATTCATGCCCTCACAAGCTAAATCCGACGACATCGACACCACCTTCTTCGATGAATTTAACCCAGAAGAAGAAATTGCTTTCGAACCTGTAGAGCCTCCCGAAGGCTACGTGCCTCCTCCGGCCTTCGACGAGGGTGTTCCCGAGACGGAAGAAGAGATCGCAGCGGCCTATGAGGAGATGTACGGACCAGCCTACAGTGGCGTTAGTGTGCTTGGTAATGACATCTATGTCATGGACTCCAAGATAAAGAAGAGTACTGGGTTTGGGTCGAAGACGAAGAAGGAGAAGGTCAGGGATGGGCTCGAGGAAAGAGTGGTTCAGGTGAGGAGAGTGACAAAGGTGGTCAAGGGTGGGAAGCAATTGCACTTCAGGGCTATTGTTGTGGTGGGTGACAAGCAGGGTCAGGTTGGGGTTGGTGTCGGTAAAGCTAAGGAGGTTATTGGGGCGGTTCAGAAGTCCGCTACCAATGCCAGGAGGAATCTAATCACCGTGCCTATGACCAAGTATAAGACATTCCCTCACAGGTAAAGGAAACCAGCCAACTCTTCTCTAATCTATTTGTCAATTGGGACTCCGTTCTAGGTTCTCGTCAAACAAATCCTTGCATCATGAATTTAAAATGGGGTCAGTTATGGACATTACTGGCAGTTTTGGTTGGGAAGAAAAAGATAAATTAACCTGAAAGGCCAAATTTGATTCTTTTAATGCCCAAAACAAACTAATTAACAACAGCCAGTCTTTGATTGCTTTCTCTGTGGTGAGGGGTATTTTTTTGTTTTAGTTATCTGAGTTTAAAGTGATTATCAACATTGTAATCAGTGATCAGTTAGTTGGGTGGGAAGAGAGGCTGGTTGTGTGTCTCCTGTGTTCTGTTTAAATGGTCCTTTGTGAAATTGGGAAACAGTTTCCTAGTTAAAGGATGTACAGTGCAGCGTCTGGCTCACATTATGCATGAATCAATAATGTCTCTGCTTCCATGGATTCTTGGTAGAGCTTTTCTCAACCTTTTCCATTTATTTGGCTGGCAAACAAAGTGGGGCAGGGGAGAATACCCCTAACTAAACCTTTTGCCAATGGCAGTATGTGAACAGTTCATACAATATATGGATATGCTGATTTATCCAAATGTGACATCTGAATATAAATGATGATCGAATTGTTATATCAATCAGTTTTCATCACGTTTTCTTGATTTTGTGAGCTACCTTGGTTCTGACCGAAGGAGAAGAAGTATGATTTAAATAAATTGATTGGTTACTAACATCGGCAAAAGAAGATGAACAAGAATAAAACATACTACAGGTAGACAGAACAGAAAGAAGCTTTGGTTATGATTTTCGGAGGCTAATTATTTGGTTTTTTTTTTTGGAGTCGAAAGAAGAGGTTTAAGGGGGAACTTTAAATTGCTAAAAGATCCTAATTGAGTAACAGATGGGGTTGCACTTGGAGAGTTTTGTGTCTAATGGCGTTGTGTTTATCTGATGGAAGTATGGAAAGACTGAAAGGACCTACTTGTGAAAGAATAGATACACGATATCCCCCCCCCCATGGTCCCACACAAAAAAAGTGAGCGAATCGAGGGATATGTGGGATTATATGAATTTTAGGTTCTGTGAGTCAAAGGGATTAGAGCTGTGAGATACCTATTTTTATTCATTTTCGATTGGGGAATTTGTGGGGGGACAAGTGATAGTGTGAGCTGTAAGGTTTGGAATAGCAGTGAACATTCTTAGAGATTTATGGATGGAGAGTACATAGTTATAGGATATTCATCAGAAATTGGACAAGGGGTTGGGTTGGGAGAGCTGCAAATACAAGTGACTGGATTAAGGAGGGTCTATGGGGGCACATTTAAGATGCAAAGTGTGAGAATGAAAGCATCTTTTGTTTTCTGTCCATTTCACTGTGGGAGAACCAGAAACTGGCATGATTGATATGTGTAAGAAAAAAGTTTTAACTACTAATTCTCACCTGTAAGATTGGATCAGTGTGCAGCTCATTATATGTTCTTTCCCAACAGCAATGCACCTGGAGATGTACTGGATTAGATGGAATTCTTCAAATTCATTGTGGACTAATGAATCTACCCAATTTGTCAGATAATGCACCTGGATATTTGTACATGAATTCGAATCCTTTTTTATTTATGAAATTGCTTAGCCTTTTTTCCTTCTTAATCCTATTGTGAAATATTATGTACCAAGAACTATCTTCCAGTGGACTTCTCCACACTCATTTCCTATTTCTTCTCTGATCGAACCATGTATAATTGTCGTGTATAGCTTAACTTCCATTAGTCCCCTTTTGAGATTTATCTTTTCTTGTTCTCAGTCCTTAGCTTCTGGGAAACTACTACCCTCCATCTAAGGGTTCTACGTTCTATTGTTTCACTGTCATCATCTGTCTGCAAAGATTTTAGCTTTTCTGTATTGAATGGAAATCCTGATGAGAAAATAACTTTTTTTCTTGTCATTTAGTTTATCTAAATAAGTTAAAATTTATATCATGTTTTCTATGCTAATGAATGACAGGTCCGATGGGGATTTTGGAGCAGCAAAGGTGATGCTAAGACCTGCTTCACCAGGTACTGGAGTGATTGCCGGGGGTGCAGTTAGGATTGTTTTAGAAATGGCAGGTGTTGAGAATGCTTTGGGCAAACAAATAAGGAGTAAAAATGCCCTTAACAATGCAAGAGCAACTGTTGTTGCTATACAGAAGATGAGACAGTTTAGTGATGTTGCTCGTCAACGTGGAATCCCCATGGAAGAACTCTGGAAGTGAAGCGACTGGTGCAAGTGACTGTTTTTAATTAGATTCTATTCCTGAACCATTTTCTGTGTACTTCTTTACTGGCAAGAACTTTGTAATTTGTTTTTGCTAATGAATTTGTAATCTTTCTTTTGAGAAAAACTAATGAAAGATTAGTATATATCAAACTTGACCATTGTTGGACACAAAGTTACAGGTGAACATGATGGAGGCAGCATCTCAAAGATGGGAGACAGGAGGTGGTCTTGATTTACTCCCTTCAATCCAAATAAGATTTGTCTTGGTCTTTGTTATCAACTACCCTTGCAAATCCCATCTGTCGAGAGCCCAAGTTGGATGCTTATGATATTCATTTGGCTATCATTTGTGTACTGCATGAGCCAACTTTGAAAAGATGCTTTAAACCCATTATTTATTTCAGTTTCTAGGAATTATATGTTGTTAATCCTTCTATAGGGTTGGATATAGCATGCCTCTGTGGCCAAGAAAAAAATAAAAAATATGTCGGTTGACATGGAATCACATGCACTTTAAAAAGTAAAATAGTGATCTGGGATCAACCAATTGGATTGATTCCTAGGCTATCATAGGATCATCTCATTGGCTTGATTCCTGGGGTATGTCATACCTATAAAGCAGGGGACAAAAGCCCCTCTTTCAAGGGCCAAGCCAATTTCAGCATTACTTCACTGGAGAGCCCTGAGGCCTCTTGCCACAATCTACTTGGGTACATAATTTATTAGCAAATAGTCAGTATTATACATTGAAATATTTTTCACAAATCTATCTTTTTGGACACACAAGCTACAGGACTAAAAGTGACCAGAAGGTGAAATCAAAGGTGTTGCAGCAGCAGTAGCAGCGCTACCAGCACAGTGATTCAAAGCAGTCAACTGGGTGAACTGCATCACAGGCCTTCTTGCTCCTCTGGAATGGTTTCTCTGGTAAGCAGTTCCGGCGGTCATCAAATACAATACCTCTTGATGTCAGGTTCTGGCAGGGCCCCTCCTCTTCACAGAAGAAGTTATAGGAGAAGGTGAAGTTCATCAAACTTGGTAATACGCAAACACCGGCTGGTACAGTACCAGTCATCATGTTATGGGCAAGATTCAGCTGCTCCAAATGTGCCAATCCTGCGATACTGTAAGGTATGGGACCAACTAAATTGTTAAAACTCACATCCAATACTCTCAGCTTGTAGAGGAAGCCTACCTCTGGAGGCATACACCCTGACAAGTTGGTGTTGATCATTAACAGCTCTTCTAGACTATCTGCCAACTTTGCTATGTTAGGTGGAATGCATCCCCCTAAGTTGTTGTTGGCAAACACTATCACAGATGCTGTACTCCCCGTTAAATTGGATGGGATTACTGAGGTCAAGCGGTTGTTATTGACGAAAATTGCATCGATGGCTTTATTGAAGAGTTCAGAAGGCAGTGGTCCCTCAAACTCGTTGTAACGGAGATCAAGGTACATCAGAGAAGGGAGGGAGAGTACCACCAGTGGGAAAAGGCCAACAAATCTGTTATTGCTGAGGTCTAACTCATAGAGCAGAGTGAGGTTGGCTAATGTTGATGGGAGAATTCCACAGAAGCGGTTACTGTTGAGGTGCAGTAGTGCAAGGTCAGAAAGAAGTCCGAGTTCGTCTGGAAGGATGCCTGCAATATCACCATGGTTGAGATCGATGCCAGCAACAACTTGGACATGGGGATCATGGGGAGAGGGTGCGCAGTATACACATGTGTAGTTACACACCAATGGACCAACCCAGTTGGAGGTGAGGTTGTTGGGGTCGGAGTAGATTACAAGCTTCCATGCTTGCAAAGCTATGTAGGCTTGGTGAAGTGGGTTTGTTGAGTGGTGGCGGTGGTGGTGATGGTGAAAAGTGGGGGAGTTGGTTAATTTTGATTTACCAAGGAGAGTATCAAATAGGCAACATAAGTGTAATAGTAGGAGGATTAATGAAGTTGCAGTGGAGGAGAAAAAAGGAGATGATGAAGCCATTGCTGCTAAGTACCTGAGGTGGTTATAGAAGGTTTTGAGCTTAGAGAGTTGTAGGCGGCCCCTCTCCTTTGTTGTTCACTTTCATGGCCTTGTACATTAGATGAGGAAATCTACTAGATATATATAGAACATTTGTTGGGTCCCAGCTGTGGAGCCTCCTTTGTCTACATGGCAACAGACATGTAGAGAGAGAGAGGTCTAGGTTTTCATAATCTCTATCCAGAATCTAGATTCCTACACATCAATAATCATTCCATATTTCCAATTTATAAACAATACTAAATCACCTAAGAATTGTTTCTGTTTACCAAATTACCCACTCAATTTTTCTCTTAATTAAATTACCCAAAAAATGTTAAAAAAAAAAAAATGTGTGCTAGTATTCACTGTTTCACTCCATGGTAGCTCTATGGTAGCCTCTCACTTTGTGTATATTTTTCACATTTTACCCCCAAAGGTTGCCGTAACAATTGTTTGAAGGTGTTGTTAATCGTGCGTACATGGGTATGGTAGATGGTCATACCCAATGCACAAAGCTCCTGCCTTTGTGAGGTCTGGGAAGAGTTATAATGGATGTAGCTGTAGCCTTACCCCTGCTTTGTAGAGAGGTCCTTAAGTGTGCCATAATAACCTAACACCAACAACAATCAATGTAGAATGAAGGCCAGATGCCAAGAACCTTCTCATCAATTGTCTGATATAAGAAACTGTGATGGTGTAAGGAGGTTGATCTATACAAAAGCAAAGAAAGATTTACATAGAAACAATATTGCCAAATAAACTTTGGATAGGTATAGGTTGGTGAGAAGGGAAGGCGATGCGCAGGACAAGGACTTCCCTCCTTCCATGTTTTTGTGTTGCCGTGGTTGGTTTAAAAGTGGAGAGAGCAGTAAGAGTGGGAGGAGAGTGATCATTTCTTCAATATTAAGGGATATGAAATTTTTTTCAACTATCAAAATCGTAGAAAAGTTGCAGATTCCATTGAAGGTCTCCTTCATGAATGGTTAGTTTCATGAGCAAGAGGGATATATATGGATGGCTTCCTTAGTTCTCTCAGAAATTACCTAAGGAAACTTCACCTCTCCTTCATTTGACTAATTGAGATAAAGATGTACCCACCACAAGATTTTACCAACTCCAAATATGATGAACTCCTGAAATGAAATGCTTCAATTCTTTTACCAGAAATTACAGTAACAAGAATCATTACAAGTGGGAATGTTCCTACAAGTTCACATTTTTTCAAATTTAAAGAAAAAAAAAAAAGAGGAGCGTATATCTACTAATCATCAATTAAATCCTTGCAGACTGCCCACTACTAAAAAAAAAACTATGCAATGCACAGAAATTGAGAAGATATTACAACAAAAACAAAATGAGTCGTAGGAAAAGAATTTTCTATAAAGTAATAAGGGGCAATGAATGCTCCCTGGTTGTTTACAGAAGGCCAATGAGTGGGTATACATGGACGTCAATGGAGGTTGGGGGCATTATTTTTCCACTTTCAATGTTTGACATAGAGTCACGCAACTAGAGAGCATTCTTTTCCCCAATAATACAGTTAAATTGGGGCAAGAGATCACTACCTAGTTAGTTGTTTGGCCTCTGCATCAGCGCGAGGGCCAATAAGTAAGTGTGTGTATGTCTACTTCTAAATATGTAAGTCCAAATTAAAATTTAACAATATACAAAGAGAAGAATAAAGCAAACTTTAAATTAGACAATTAAATATGTGAATCAAAGTGCAAAAAAACATTTACACCAAAATGAACCACATTAACACTATAAATTCACAATTAGCAAAAAAGAAAAAGAAAAAAAGAAGATGTAGGTCCCATGGTATGTGAAGGACAATTGAAGCACCCATGTTTGGCCAGCCAACTAGGAAAATCCGAACCTCTAAGTGGGAAGAGGGGACCATGCATTGGTCATGCGTAAACTTTGGGCTCCAATTCCATTGTAAGGCACACTTTGTTTTAGTCATCTTATTTTGTATTTTTAATGGTTCTTTTTATTTTTTTTTTTCAAAATTATGTCTTTTTTTTTTTTTTTACTTTATTTTGACATCTGGAAGAGTTGTTTCAGACTAGAACTTAGGATATAAGGGTAGGTAAGGGCCGTACTTATATGTCAATGAACTTAAGGCCCTATGACTTGCTATGTGGAAAATAAAGTTGATATTTCACTAGAATACAAGCCACTAAGCCCCTCAAATTTTATAAAGATCTAAAAAGAGAGTTTAAGAGGAAATATTGATTAAAATGAATCTTAATAAAATGAAAATGAACCCCATTCCATATTTTTCTTTTCCTTTGGAAAATTGCTCAACATCTTCACTTGTGCCATGTGGAAAAAGGAAATGACAATTTTGATTGTTAGATATGTACAATTTGTTCTAGCTAGATTGCCAAAATGCAGATTAAATTCAAATCAAGTATCTTATTTTATGGGAAAAAGACATTATATTACTTTGTTACCTTGTTGCCTGTTGATGTAGAAAATACACAGACATAAAAGGTATGAAAAGACCATGCTACCCCCCACCTTGCAGGACGCTAAATATGCTCCTACACGTTGGCATATGTTTGCACCAGTAGAATAGTGTTCTCTTACCCATATTTTATTTAATAAGTTGTCAAATCCTTCATTGATAAACTCTTTAAGAATCTGTCCTGACAAAGTGGGATGAATCCTGACAGATTTTTATAAAAGAGGAAATTGCAGAGATATGACCATAGTTAGCAAATTCGGATTCGGGAATTATTCGGACGGAGAATTATTCGGAATAATTCGGACGATTAATTTAAGGATTCGGTCAAAAAAGCGGTCAAAAAATCTTATTGGGGTTTTTAAAAAAAAAAAATTTGTTTTTTTATTTTTTTATTTTTTATTTTTGGTTTTTTTTTTTAAATAATGTTTAAATGGACCGAATAATTCGGTTTAATTCGGATTCGGTCCGAATTATTCGCGATTTATATTCATTTTGGAAAAAGTCGCGAATTTTAAAGAATTTTATTTTTCATTCGGATTCGGTCCGAATTTTTGATAAAATTCGGAAAAATTCGGTTCGGCCGAATAATTCGCGAATTATTCGGCCGAATTGATAACTATGGATATGACATGACAAATGACAAAGTTTCCCATGAAGTAGAATGTTGCCACTTAAATAGCCTTCCTAGAAACATCTAAAATGGTGAAAATTGTCTTTGCATCAACAATGTATAGAGGAATTGATCCAGATAATAGATTATTCCCAATATATAATGAAACTAATTAGACAAGAAAGGAAGTGGACCGTGCCAGTCGTTAGAGATCAAATCAATACAACATCCTTGGAAGAATTCTAAAAAATTAGGAACCATGAGCCAAGGATTGAAGTTGCTGTGAAGATATCTAAAAAATTAGGAACCACGAGTCTACTGGCCCAAAAAATAATAATAATAATAATAATAATAACACTAATAAAAGCCATTAAGGACACTAGACAATTTCATTCCATTTTGGGCACCATCGGAGATCCATATATATTCACAACTGCTTTAAACTATATGACACTAGAAAATTTCATTCCATTCACAATATGCAGCCAAGTCTGTAATTTTCTTTTCACATATGTACATGTTTTCATCCCTAGTCCTGTTTTCAAATCTAGCATTTCATGTAAGTAACTACAATTGAATGTGTATTAGAATGTGATCCAGGATGGCATATTCAACAGGGTTCAACATATTCTATTCCCTGCACTAAATTCCAGATGATTTAGGTCTCAGTTTGATATTCTGCTCTCGTTCGTTACCAAAAAATTGACTTTCTTTCAAACTGTTGTGGTCGAAGATATTCAGCAAGACATCTGGTTCATTTTCTCAATTACAAAAATTTCCACCCAACTATTTCCTTCCCTGACCATGGTGTGCTCCAGGAATACTTGGCTTGAAAACAAATTTATGCTACCTCCTTTCAAAGCTGCTGAAACACCCAGTAGACACAAAAAAGAAACAAACTCTCATTTCCATAACTTCACACAACCGTCAAGGCTAGCTGAGGCGACCATTTCAGTACAAAGCGAGTTTGTTAATGCAGTAATCACCCCATCATGAGCTGGAAATGACCTTGCTTTACAAGTTGACATTGGATTCCATAATTCCAGGGACTGCAGCAAGTTAGTACCATTAGATCCCACCAGACAATTAGAGGATAACATGAAAAAACATATCCACTGAAAATGACACCAATGCTGCAAATTTGTAGATTTGATCCCCAACCCCCCTACTCCAAAAAATAAAAATAAAAAAATAAAAGAAAAGGAAAAAGAAAAACATGGACCCAAACAACTACCTCTCCAAGACTTGAGACTTGAGCAAATGTCAATGGATTTATTGTAAGAAAAACATGTAAAACACCAATTATTCTAAGCAGCATAGAAATGGTCAGTCCGCCAACACGGATGTTGATTGAGGCCGAAAATGTTAAATACAACTCTTAGCTGATCAACTACTGATAACAGAAACTCAGGGAAGTGATTTAAATTAAACTTCAAAGCAACAGACAAGGTAACAAAAATAGAATTTCAAAGCAACAGGATATTGATCTTAAGAAACAGCATACCTGATAACCACCAATAAGCAAAAGTAGGGAATATCGTGGATGGAAGGTGCAGGATTTGAACTTGTTATCACTTGAACACAGTTCATGCACACATTCTCCACCTGATAAAGCTGACCAGACACGAATGCGGTCTTCACTAACAGAAGCGATATACTTCCCGCTTTTGTCCCAGCAGATTGATTGTACTTCCTTGATGTGCCCCTAAATGGAATGTTCTTTTCCAGTAAGTGCGTATAAAATTTTCATGCAGATGGACTCACACAACTGCAGTACTATCATTACTCTGTAAGTAAATAAAAAAACAGACCTTCAAGTTGAACTGTACACTTCCAGTCTCAACATCAAGTACGTTGATGGTATTCCCAGAAGCAGCAGCTAGAAGTTGACCAACTTGGGGTTGGAATCTGACTTGTGTCATACCACCCTGATACATACACATGGGGTTAAGGTGAGGAAACAGAATCATTCTCTCAACAGAATGGATATTGTTTGGCTGAAGTAACATAAGTGCTTTTTAGAATCCATATAATTGTTCCTGTAACCCTGGAAAAAAGCTGACTTTTAACACTATGGAGAACAGATGTTTAGGATAAAAATGGGGAAACTTTTTTTTTT
>NC_056567.1:21944476-21976579 GCF_013358625.1 Macadamia integrifolia | reverse complement strand
TGGGTGTGGGGTTTAGGGGTGGAGAGAAATAAATGTGGATGAAACATCAGAGACAGGGTCATCGTCACCATTAGTAGAATTTTATGCTAACTAGATCCAATTTTTATGTTATGGAATTGATCAAAGGCTAAATAGAACGGTACAGTGCCCAGAAATTTCAACATGCTAGGTGTAACCTATTGATGAGATATGGTACCATTACTGACACCAGACACAAAATAGTAGTATAATTTTTCATCACAAACAATACTAGTTATTATTTTCTGAACTACTTTCAATTCTCCTATTTCTTCCATCTAGAAGAGTGCATATTTGGTATTCAAATTTTAAACACAAATTACGTAAATGCTTCATTCGTTGAGTTTGGCAAGATATAAGGAAAGCTTAACAAAGGTAAAAGAACATTGGTACCGGCATATTGGATGTATACACGTACCAATATCCATTTCTTTGATTTCAGCGAATGAAGCCATATGCACCTTTAAAATATCTACGTCAAATTCTGAGAATCTTAGATAAGAACTCAGAAGTAAATTTCCAGAAATGTAGGAAATCTTCAAACGGAACATAGCAAGTGCTAGCCCACCATCATTTGATTTTAGCCTTAGGTATAGATTCAACCAACCCACCCACGCTCAGGGCTGGGAAAGAAAGAAAACCTTATGCCAAATGAAACAGTTAACCAAAAATTATCTATTTTGTACAACATGGAATAGCAAGGTGACACTGGGAAATATATCAGCAACTTATTCATGTTCTCAAAGTGCTGAAGGGTCCTACACTGATGTAATGAATTTCTTGGCATTTCAAAATAAAGACAAAAGAAAACAAAATTTCAGGTGTTCCACACAAGAACCATTCTGATAATTAAGCAACAGATGTGAACTATTGAAGCTGACCTTGAATTTGCATGTGCATTCATGGCGATTCACATTCCAGAGCCAGATCTCATTGTTGCCATCACATGAGCAAAGAAGGTCCATTTTTTTAGGGTGGAAATCCAATGACATCACTTGTTCACTATGTCCAATAAGCTTGCATAATGAATGGCTGAGCTGAAGAATCATTCATAGAAAACACATCAACATATGACCTCAACAACATGAAAGTAAGCAGACGACAAGAAGAGACTAAAAGAAAGTAAAACACACATACAAACAGAAGCACATAGAAACATAGACAGACATCCAGAGGATGGAACCAAGAGCTTCCAAATTGTTTGATCGTTTCATCAGTTAAGAATATCTGTAAAAGTAGATCAAAACCTGATGCAAAGAAAAAAAAATTCTAACCAAACCCTGATGCATTTGCAGCTTTTTCTGGGAAAGTGGAACCAGGCATTCACAGTGGAGGCCAAGACCCTCATGAAGCATACAAGAAGATTCTCTCACCCACAGCCCCCAACAATGCATCTAGGGTTGTTCTCTCACCATCTTGAAAATACTGCCCACTCAGCAAGGCTCTCAGTCCCAAAAAGTTAAACCATCAAAATTGAGTTCTGGCATTCCCATTAAAATATGAGAACCAAAACAAGGAACAAGAAAAAGGTGATTGAGTTGTAGCATGTCACCTCCCAGTATTGTGTGATAGAATCTGTACAACCCCTAAAAAAGGAAGCACATGCTATGTGTGAAAGAAGCATATGGAGGCAAGTATTCACTTAAAATCATTGAAGAGATGCTTCATTGGAGCTGAAACAGATTTTTACAGCACGGCCGAGGGAACAGCTGAAGCCAAAGGCGGCGGCGGCAGCAGCGTGGATAGTACTTCAGTCAGCACCACTTGGGGTCTTTAGAACTAGATGAACTGATGGCTTTTCTGATCATGAAGGACTTCTCCATGCCCAGATGCTTTATCTTTCATCAGGAGGAGGGCTACGCATGCAGCTGGACAATGAAACAATATTTGGCTACTAACTGCCCATCCAACTTAGAAACGAAACACCTCCCAGGGTACTGTCTTTGACACTTGTAAATAAGCAAGTTTCAACTTTCCTGTGACTCATCTTCTTATACAAGGTGCTGCCATTGAGTGGAAACAGAAAATTCTAGACAACTATTTCGAGAAAGTACCATCATTCATTTTTGGCATGCATAGAAAATCAAACATGCATCTCGATGTAGGTGCAAAAGAGAAAATCTTCATAGGTCACTAACACTACAGATTTCTGTATAATCCTGAAATCAAGTGCTAATAGACAGTGGAATGTGATAAGATGACAAAGGATTAGACAGAGATGTCCTTTTTATTGAATACTAAGTGTAGATAAGGTAAATGAGGAATGGACCCATGACACAGAACAATCTTTCTAATATCCATCTTAACACCCCCCTCATCCTCCTGTGTCATTGTAAATAAGGTGAAGGGAAGGAAACAGAAAATAACCCCTCCCAAGGAAACTATAATGAACCCCATCTACTAAGTAGGAATGCATATCATTTGGTGAAACCCATATAGGACTTGGACATACCACATCAGAGGTAAGAGGATCCTCAGCTAATGCCTTTTTCCTGCTGATGAAATGAAATATATAGGGGTAGGCTATTAACACCAGTTGTCACGTATTTACACGCCTACCACTGTATATGCTTTTTCAGGACTTTTGAAGGCATAAGCAAAACATGGGTAGGAATCAAGGGTATAAAGATCAGATTCAGGTTTTGATCAGGTCAACTCAGCTGAGTATTGGTAGGGATCAGCCAAGTTTGGGCACCATAGGGGTTTCCCAGGCCTGTTACAACCACGTTCTGAAGGAGATTGCCAAGTTAACTTGGATCAAAACCATCCAATTAAATCCAGAGCCCTAAATCCATCGTAGAAATGGGCACGAGAAGAGGATCCTCTCCCACATCAGACCTCTTGGTCCAAGCTCAACTGAGAACATACACAACCATGAGGCAAGCAAGCCTTTAACCTCCCATACCAAGACCTCTATGGATCCGTCTCCTAATTCATCAGATAAGCCTTCTTGCTCTCCCCAGATCCCAGAAACGTCTTATTATAAGTTCACTTTCCAAAGGCACTGGACCATTATTTATAAACTAGAGTATAGATAAGAGAGTAAATTTGTATTACAATTACTTCATATAGCACATTGTTATCTTGAAATATAGAGGGAAAGTAATAAAAAAGATAAAGATAAAGGGAGATCCTTTCTTCCAATATTCTTATATCAGTATATTGTTTTACACCTTGTGCTTCATTATGATAGTCTAGTCATTGAATCTTGATGCTAGACAAGGACGGTCCCATGTAAGGTTTCCCCCCTTCCCCTCCTTATATTTCGGTACAACATCCCATCAAAGAAGTTTCATTCAGTTTCTTGTGGATGTTATTTATAACAGCAACTGTCAAGAAGCACAACACTGTAAAATGGCACTCAGAGGATTTAAGCATAAAAAACTACATGCATCTGCTGTATTACAGCTGAAATGATAGGCAGAAGAGTGCTTAATAGGAAAACATAAATAGGCACCTAACAAAATTTAAAATAATTATAAATTAATAATAGTAAAACATTCATGTAGTGTAAGCATCATTGGTCCAAAATCACAATTCATGCCATAAACCGAAAGAGATGTTAGAATGAAATAACAGCTTTAGAAGTTTTGGGCATAAATGACACAGGTCACTCTTGGTAGAAGATAATAAAATTTCACTAACAAAAAAGAGTTAGAACATCAGGAATGCAAGGAACAATTCAATGACCATTGCATTAAAAATGAAAAACTTATAAACCACATAGAAAATGCAACAATGTGAATGAGGGAAATGAAGATAATTACATCATTTGTATCCCAAATCTGTACAGTTCTATCATAAGACGACGTTGCCAAGATACTTGAACTTCGTCTAAATCGAACATCTGTAATCAGAAGGGAGTGGTCCTCGGAAGAACACTTGAAATCAACGGCATCTAAATTCCAAACTATCACCTGCCAATGGAATGAGCAGTCAGCCTATGCAAAAAATAAATCATTTGTGAAGTAAGTGAAGACTGAAGGCACCATAAAAAAGCAAAACTGGATGAGATAAACCACCTTCTTAGAATGCCCAGCACTAGCTACTAACTTCCCATCAGATGAGAAATGGCAACAGAGGACTTTGCTTTTAGAACTTAGGGTACAAACTTCTCCAAAAGAAAAGCCTGCAAGAAAATGAGAATTTTTTTTTCTCACAATTAAGAAAATTCCAACCAAAAACTATAAAAACAGTACTTAAATGAGGTTTTCTACAACCAGGATGAATGCTTTCTCTCTCCCACTCCCTCTTCCCCTTTCTTTCTATCTCTCTCTGTTTCATTCTAACCTAGCCCCCCCTACCATATAAATATTGCATCCTTCCCCAACAGTCAGTTATAAATTTACAATTTAGCATTTCCAGAACCTACAGATATATTAACAAGAACAAGTGTCTTAACACTTTTAGCTTATCTTTTTTTATACTTGGGAAGAGCTTACTTGAGTTGACTTCTTGATGGGACTGGTTTGGATAAGTTCTAGGCCCACCCAATCAACAAAATCCAAGCATTAAACAGCAGTGGCATATTTGTAAATAAACATAATATTAGAGGGGGCACTTAGGTATATGAACAAGGAAGGGATAAAGTAGGAATTAGAGATCAAAGGTTAAGCCGCAGTCTTGGCATTAATGTAAAATAAGGGTAGAAGTAGGGTTAGGAATAAGAGGGGGGGAATTTATGTAAATTACAATAAGATGGCCTTAGATAATACATGGGAGAGTTTGGCAACCTCTCGACCGAGAACCATCAGAAACCAATGCTGGTTTCGAATGAAAGAACTCACCCAAGAAAAATCCGATCAATGTGAGATTTCAGGGAAAACTTCCCACCTCAATCATCTCTTGAATGCAACCAAAGGCCACCCCAATCAGCAAGTAAAGAGAGATTTCGAAGCTTAAAATATGTAATGCGGTAAGTCATAGATCAGATTCAGTCTTCGATTGGGATCTCACAGCAGGGTTAGTTTCAGCAGGCTCTGGCTTTTAAGTTGTTTAGGTCCAAGATACTTGCACCATTATCCTAGAGAGACAGGAAGAGGGATGAAAGAGATCAAAGTAATATAGGAAACTGATGGTACTGCTAGAACAGGGGTACCATGTGGTGAAGTCCAGTAAATAAAAGGAAAAGAAAATATAAGTGAGAAGACAAAGTACAGAATAATCATAATCATAAGAATCAAAGAGAAAAATAAAAGGAAGGGGAAGGAAGACTGCAACTAATATGGGAAGAGATCGAGAAGAAGAAACCATGGCCAAACCAAGCTTCGACCCTCACAGTAAGCAGCAGCCAACTCTTCATTCAGGCACTAAGAATTCTGACTCAAATAGAAGCTCTCTATTTTAAAAGGTGGAGTTTGCGTTCTTCACATCCATATCATAGGACGAACGAATTCGTAGCCATTGGTGGTCGACTACTTCATCCCCGTCCAATCCGAAAGTGAATGTTTTTTGACTGGACCTGATTCAAAAGACAGAGGGGAATCAAAGAAGAAAGCAAATGCAAAAGCAAGTTACATCATATAGTAAGAGCGAACGAACTTGAGTTGATTAAAAAAATGATTCATGGCTCAAGTGGCGAAACCCTTCTTCGCCAAAACGGGGTTCCACACTCTCATCCCCAAAAAGGAAGGTCAGCTGAGGAGCATAGCAATTTCATTCCATTCTAATTCCATCGTTGGGTATGTAGTATGTATAAGGATTCTCAACACAAAACAGAAACTAGTTCCAACTAGCAAACTAAAACAAACCTAGTTTGCAACTAGCAAACTAAAACAAACTAGGAAACCAACAATTAAAAACTCAAAAGAAAATCTCCTACATAACTCTCTCAATGAAATGTTAAAAATTATATTATTAACCTCAAATGACTAAATAAGTCACTACCAGCCCTTATTAGACCAAAAACCCAGTCGGGCCAGTTCCGTTTGGGTTTGGGTTCCCAAAGTAGGTCATGCCGGCCCAACCAAGATAATATCGCTGCCTCATATCTCCCCCTCTAAAAAGAACTTGACTCTATCGAATTCACATGAGAACCAAGGATGTCATCTAACTCAATTCACTGGAGGAGAAATGAACAAGCTACCTTCTTAGAGCTTAATTTCGGTTCCTTGGCAGGAAGAATCTTTATTTCTTTGCCACTGTGCTTGAAAGAGTAGTATTCACATACCCACAATGTTGTACATTCTTATCGAATAGCCACGGTTACCCAAGAAGAATGTGACACACCTTCAGACGTAAGACATCACACTGCACCGTGTGGGTTCACAATGTGACACACCTTTAGACATAAGACATCACACTGCACCGTATTTGATGAACCCACCAATAAAGTAGGAGCAAACACCTATCAGTAATTTTAAGATTGGTGCTGTTATCCCGTGCAACTTTGTATAGATTGGGATTTCACTCCGTCTTCAACCCAAGCTTAGTGTCTTCAAAGATGACAATAGTGCAACTGCCACCATCAATCACCACGCTACATGGTTGATCGTTGCATTTCACTTGGATCTAGAAAATACTGCTATGGTGCAAATCTTCTTCCTCGGTAACCTCAAGTGGCCAAAAGTGAACAAAGAACATAGCAAGTGTGTTGTTCCCCATCACTATTATCACTAAGGCCTTCACCAGGCTCACGCTCTGCCTCTAAATAAACTATCTCGGGATATTGTTACTCTTCTAAAGCAAGAGACATGAAAGAATTCCTGTCAATATAGGCAACCACATGGTTGGGACACTAAGCAGAGACATGCACTTGAAGCACCAAATCACAACCTTTACCATCACAAAAGGTTTGTCAAAAACACAACCACTAAGGAGTAAGGGTGGTTAGGTCGTGATGATGCCATAGAGGAACCTCTATCTTGTGGTTTGATTAAAGACTTCTCTAGTGGAGGAGGCTTCTTGCTTGTACTATCACCTTTAGAGAAAATGGAGGAAGCTCCTCCGATTATAAGGCCTCCTCAGACTGTTCTCTACCTAATAGGCTACTTGCACAAAGTCCTCTATCGTAGGCAATAGAGTAGAAGCCAATGCAACACTAATCCGAGGGTACTAACCATGCCACCAAAACCTCATTGTCCCACTCAAAATCAGATCAAGTGACTAAATTAGTAAAATTTTGCCAAATATTCCTCAATGGTCATGTGTTCCTGCATCAACTGACCAAACAAGAGATGCATGTGTTGCCTATAGTCGGCAAGCAAAACTCGTGGGTTCATGGCATCTTGCATCTCAACCCAACTGTTTACCAAGCTATGCTTCAAGTCCGATGTCTTAATTCTATTGCTAGTACTTGATCCAACAGACTTGAGACTTACCCTTCATCATGTCTTCAACAAATAAAATATTTCTACTATGAATCCAATCCAAGTACTACTCCAGATTATTATCTACATAGAAATCGAGGACATCCAACTTGGCTCCTCTCCAAGCCCCATAAGGAGCATCATCAAAAGGTCGGCCAACCCCATAACGTGGAGGTGGTGGTACAACATGAACAGGCCCATTGGGATGGAATTGAATCTAAGCATGTAAGTAGAATGTTGCCACTTAAAAGCCTTCCTAGAAACACCTAAAATGGAGAAAATAGGCATTGCATCAACAATGTATGGAGGAATTGATCCATAAAATAGAATTTTCCAATATATAATGAGACTAATTAGACAAGAAAGGAAGTGGACCGTGCCAGTGGTTATGAGATCAAATCAATAAAAGATCCTCGGAAGAATTCTAAAGAATTAGGAACCATGAGCCAAGTATTAAGTTGCTGCAAAGAAATTTATTTACATCTGTTCAAGATGGCCCCAGCTTAACCTGAACCATCACGAGTCCACTGACCCCAACAACAACAACAACAACAACAACAACAATAATAATAATAATAATAATAATAATAAATAAAACCATCAAAGACACTGACAATTTCATTCCATTTTGGGCACCATCGGAGATCCATATACATCCACACTACAACTGCTTTAAACTATAAGATATGACACTAGAGAATTTCAATCCATTCACAATATGCAGCCATCAATGAAAAGAACCTGCAGCACCCAAGTCTGTCATTTTATTTTCAAATATTTAAATCTGTTTCACCATTGGTCCTGTTTTCAAATGTAGTATTTCATGTAACTACAAATTGAGTGTGTATTAGAATGTGCTCCAGGATGGCACAAATTCAACAGGGTTGAACATATTCTATTCCCTGCACTGATTAACCCACTAGCCATGATTTCTTACCAAATTCCAGATGATCGAGGCCTCAATCTGATATTCTGCTCTCCTTCATTATCAAAAAAATTGATTTTCTTGCAAATTGTTGTAGTCGAAGATATTCAATAAGACGTTTGATTCATTTTCTCAATAACAAAATTTTCCACCCAACTATTTCCTTCCTTGCCCATGGTGTGCTCCACGAAAACTTGGCTTGAAAACAAATTTATGATACCTCCTTTCAAAACCTAATGCTGCTGAATCCAATACAAGTACTACTCCAGATTATTATCTATGCATAAATCGAAGACATCCAACTTGGCTCCTCTTCCAGTCCTATAACGAGCATCAAAAGGTCGGCCAACCCCATAAGGCGGAGATAGTGGTACAACATGAAACAGGCCCATTGGGATGGAATTGAAAGAATCCATAGATTGAATGGGACTCTTTCCTTTATCTAAGATACCAATCGGTCATATAAGCTTGCAAGGATGCCATCATAGTCCAGAGGGAATTAAAAATTGTGTTAAGGGTATCAACATGGTCTATGAGTTTGGCAATATCGTACCTTGCTTCCTCCTTATAGGAGTCAAGCTGCTGGAGGACCTCACTATTGGGCAACAGGGTATGGAATTGGAATGAGTTCCAACTCTGATACTAACTGCTGGAATTGGGGGTTCAAAAACCTTGGTTCGGACCATTTAAGGGCCCACCATCAACAAAATCCAAGAATTAAGGGGAGTGGCAGATCTGTAAAATACCCTCCCTTAGGTATATGAATAAGGGAGGGATAAGGTAGGAATAAGGGATTAAAGGTTAAGGGTGGTCTTACCAGTTAATATAAATAAGAAAAGTAATAGGATTAGGAATACAAGGAAGGGTATTTATGTAAATTACAATAAGATGGCTTTAGATCAATTTTGGTCTTCAATTGGGATCTCACAGTTTCAGTAATTTCAAGGGAAATAAGGCTATGGGTTTTTTTGAGTTGTTTCGGTACAAGATAGAAGATGCTCACTCACATAGTCCTAGAAAGAAAGGAAGAGGGGTGAGAGAGGATCAAAGTCACCATAGGAAACTGTTGGTACACTTAGAACAAGGTACCATACGGTGAAGTCCAGCAAACAAGGGAAAAGAAAATACAAGTGAGAAGAAGATGAAGAACAGAATAATGATAAGAAGCAAAGAGAAAAATAAAAGAAAGGGGAAAGAAAGAGCGCACCTGAGATGGGGAAGAGATAAAGAAGAAGAAACCATAGTTAAACCATCCTTCAACCACCCATGGTAAACAGCAGCCAACTGCAAATCAATTTCCTCCCATTCTAATTCCACCATTGGGTGATAATGGTGAGTTAGTTATGACCTCTCCCTCTCCTCTCCCCTCCAAAGCTGGCCACCCCCTCTTCTTTGTCCCCCCCTCCATCCTAAATGGCTCAAAGGTGGGCCTCTGCCCCTCTGGTCTGCTTGAACCAGAAATCCTCAAATGGCAAAATTGCGTTATTGGTCACTTCCTAGGTGCTCGACCTCCCTTCCATGTTGTCAAGGCCTCCCTGTCCAAACAATGGAGGCTCCTGGGCACCTTATCCACCTTCCTCCTCCACAACAGGCTCTTCATCTTCAACTTCTCTGAAGAATCAGACAAACTCACTACTCTGGAAGGAGGCCCCTGACAAGTAGGATAGAAAAAACTCTTCTTACGACCCTGGGACCAGTACTCTTCCCTCTCCGAGATTGACCAAACCTCCATCCTTGAGTGGGTTGTTCTCCCCAACCTCCCCCTCCACTTTTGGTGCCCTAAGAGGCTGAGCATTGTTGGCCCAATCATCGGAAAGGCGCTATTCACTGACCAGCAAACCAAATTGATGGACAGGCTCGCCTTTGCTCGTATCTACATTGAAGTCACTACTTCTTCCATGATGGCGAAGGTTTCTCCTTCAATCAAAAAGTTGAATTTGAATGGCTGCCCCCACAATGTACAACCTGCAAGACTTTCGGTCATCATACGACAAATTGCATTCCAAAAAAATTCCATCTCCACTGACCCCCCTGGCTACCAGTACTGCCTCCGATAATGTCAAAGTCTCTATTGCAGCTACCGCCTTGGATGAAGCTAACCTAGTCTCTGTTCCCTAGGATTCTTGGGGCAGAAAGTAGTCCCAGCGGCAGGGTCGTCGGAATCGCAGTTGTATGGCAAACCCAAAACTTTCTAAAGATTCCTCTCATACTACCATGCCTGCTTCCATCGGTCCTCCAGACCATCAGGCTTTATCCAATGGTGACAACAGATTTTCGGTCTTTTTGGAACCATCAAACTTTGAAGACGAAGATGTCCCCCCTCGCCTCGATCAGTGCAATCTACTCCCGCTGCTTTTGTAGATGCTGCTGATCTAGATCACCTGCCCCTTCTCCGGATTTGCTCTTCAAAATTTCTAGATGGCTCTGGGCTATCCTTGGTTCATGCAATCGGCGTTTTGGACATAGTCAACACTTCTTCCCCCTTCTGACCTGCTCCCTCTTCCAGTGGGCCCAGCCTTCACTTTGAGAAGTCTCCACCCTTCTCCACGACACTCCCCTCCTGTCTTTTCTCACTCAAATCAGACCATCTCTAACACTCGCACCTCTCTTATACAGTCTAACCACCCTCTTAATCCTACCATCCCTAACCCAACCATTTTAAACCCTAACCTTGTTAACCCAACCATACTTGACCCGAGCTCCTCTAACTCGCTATCCTTCAGCCCGTCAGGCTCTACCCAGACCATACCTAACCCGACACTTTTTGGCATGACTATTCTTTCTTCCTCACCCGTCATCTCTGATCCCCCTCCTTGCTCTCCCTCCGGCCTCCTCCCCAATGTTGACCCTTCCTCGTCTATACACCTTGAGATGCCTCTCCCTTTGGCTATCCCTGCTCCCTTCATTCCCTCCACCACCATCCCTAGTTATCTACTTTCCTTTGTTCCCCGCTATGCGATGAAACCTTGGAAGGTTTAGTTAGAAGTTAGGATATTAGGGTTAGAGAGGAAGACGATGAAGAGAAGAGAGGTAGGGAGAAGGAGAGTCGTTGAGAGAAGAGGGAAATAGAAACGGGAGAAAAACGTTACTGAGTTCTCTTCTCACCTCACCTACTTTAGATTCAAATAATACTTTAGGAAATTACATATTCCTCCCTAAGGGAGGTGAAAGAGAAATTACATAAATTACATAAAATGACAACTTAACATAAGACAGTTCCTAATGTACCCCTAATACATATATTCTAACAGGTTTCTTCTTTGGGATCACTGGTCTGCTCAGGCCCTTCCTGAGCCCCCTATTCCTGCTCCTAGTCTTTTGTCTGCCCCTAGCTCATCTTTGATCCCCCCCCTTGCTCTCCTTCTGGCCTCCTCAATGCTGACCCCTCCTTCTCCTCTATAAACCTTGAGACGCCTCTCCCTTTGGCTACCCCTGCTCCCTTCCTCCACTCCACCACCATCCCTTTTTCTCTACCTTCTCCTTGTTCCTTGCTATACGAAGAAACCTTGGAAGGTTCTTCTTTGGATCTTTGGTCTGCTCAGGCCCTTCCTAAGCCCCCTATTTCTGCTCTTGGTATTTTGTCTGCCCCTAGCTCATTTGTGATCCCCCGCCTTGCTCTCCCTCCAGCCTCCTCCTCGATGCTGACCCCTCCTCCTCTATACACCTTGAGAACCCTCTCCCTTTGGCTAATCATGCTCCCTTCATCCCCTCCACCACCATCCATGGTTCTCTGCTTTCCCCTTATTCCCTGTTATGCAACGAAACCTTGGAAGGTTCTTCTTTGGATCTCCGGTCTGCTTAGGCCCTTCATGAGCCCCCTATTTAGGGGTGTCAATCGGTAGGTTCAGTTCGGTTCGGTTCAGTTTCGGTCGGGTTGAATCAGTTTCAGTCTAGGAATGAGGGAGACCAAAACCAATCCGTTAAGAAACTCCGATTTTCGGTCGATTATTCACCCAAAAAGAAAATATCCACCACTGGGTACATAGTATGACTCCCAACACAAATTAGAAATAAACTAGAAAACCAACAATTAATAGCTCAAAACAAATCACTTATATAGCTCTCTTTCAATGAAATAAAATAAAAATTACATTATTAACCCCAAATGGCTAAATAAGTCACTACCATCCCTTATTAGAACTAAAACCCAGATTGGGCCAGTTCCATTTGGGGTAGATGCAGATCCAGCTATAGGCAGCTACACACTAAGAACAGAAAAACCTAGAAGGGACTCAAATGGCGGAGAGAAGAAACGATTGCAAACTATTTATCAAATCCACTTTGATACCAATTCAACTCAACTTAACTCAACTCAATTCAATCCATCCTTATCCCAACAAAATGGGGTCTGCTACATGGATCTTTTCCATCCAATCAGCTCTATTCCTCTTTGATACCATGTGACAAAATAGGAAGAGGTAATATAACCAGAGCAACACTGAAGAAAGGAAACACAAAAAGAAGAAAAGAAAGGGCCGCCAGTATAGCTAGATTAGATTAGTCTAACCATAGGGTTGCATTTTTATTTATAAACTTATGCATAATTACAATGACAATAATCCTGATGACAATTGAGAATAGTATCTATGAAGAATTACAATTAACCCCTTGATTGGAAAGTTATCATACAAAACTTCTCAACACTAATAATTCTATACATGTTGGTTTCGCTTGATTGTTAAACCAAAATATTCCCAATTACAATGTCACCAACTTCTCCTAGTGATTCAACCACTCTTTATGGTCCTTGGGAGTAGATGATAATGGTTCTATAGTCTATAGGTAGGGTGAATCATGGTTTTAAGTATCGGTGCATATCGTGCCGTATCTGCCGATACGTATCTGTATAGGTAGGCATCGGCACAATACATACCAATATGCTACAGGGAATTTTGGGCCCTCTTTTGTGTATCGGCATATCAGTAGTACCGTATCGTGCCGTACTATATCGGTACCGATACGTACGATACTCTGCAATACGAACTTTTGAAAATATGAAAATTCTCATGAGTATCGGTACGTATCGAACCGATACGGTACGATACGGCTACTTAACTCTGAATGTGCCTTTTGTTGTTTGAAACAAACACTTCAAACTCTCACCAACAGTTTTCTATATTTCTCTTCTTTCTTCCCCTTTGATTCACACACCTTTTTGGAGACTCAAATGGTAGATTGAAAGAAACATTGTGGAAGTGAATGGTTCAAAGAAGGACAAAAACATAGTCCAAGAAGAACCTTGAACTTGAAAGTTGAAAATTTTGAATAGTAAGTTCTTGAATCTTTACTCACTTTTTTCAACTGTAACCTTAGATTTTCAAGTTTTTTTACAAATCTAAGGTTCAGCATACTTAGAATCACATTTTGTGCATCATTATTACATGAAATCATTGGATTTATAAGGATTTACACACTTTTTTCAAGAGAAAATGAGGGTTTCAATTTTTTTCAAATTTCTTGGATCTACTCATGCTCAATGGTTAAAAATGTTTAGATTTTTTATAAGTTATGTAAAAACAAGTGTTCTACAACATCCATAGAAAATTTTGATTTTTCTCAAAAAAATATATTTTCTTAATTTTTTTTATTCAGAAATTAATTTTTTTAAAAAAAATCCCAAAAAAAAAAAATTTTTTTAGAAAATTTAGTTCATTCAACTCTTAAAAATAATGTCATAACTTATAATTACTAAATACAAGATTTCAAATGAAACCCACATTTTTTCCCCAAAAAAGTGAGGGTTTCAAATTTTTTTTATTTCTTAGATCTACTCAAATATATTGGTCCACACTTTGTTGATTTTTTATATGTTCTTTAAAAACATTTAATCTACAACTTCTATAAAAAATTTTAATTTTTCTAAATAGTTTTTATTTTTTATTTTTTTATTTATAAAATTAATTAAAAAAATGAGAAAAATACTAAAAAAATACAATTTTTTCATAAAATTCAGTTCATTTTAGTTTAAAAAATATATATATATAATTTAATTGGCCAATGACCATGATGTAAAATTAGATGCACAATTTTTTCAAAAAAAAGTGTGCATTTCAAGTTTATGTAAATTTGGAAAAATACAAAAAAATCTTTTTTTTTCTTTGGATGCATCTCATTTTAGTTTCTAAAAAAATGCTATTATGTACAAAATACTAAATCAATAAATATGCATATTAAGATTCATTATGTATCTTTGTAGGAAGATGGCGCCTAAAGAACGGACTAACGATATTGGATGGGCTACAGCCGAGAAAGTACAAGGCAATAGGTTGTGTACAAAATGCAATTACTGTGATACTATCCACCTAGGAGGTGGAATTACCAGACATAAACAACATTTGGCTGGAGGATTTTCTAATGTTGCCAAATGTACAAGTGCCCAGATGAAATAAGCAAAGCAATGAGGAAGCACTTAAGGGGAAGTAGAGATAAAGCAAAGAAAGTTGTTGACGAAGATGATAGATTGGTTGAGAATCTAAGGGATCATGAGGATTATGAAGGATCTAATATGGAGGCAGAGGATGAAGATCAACAGCTTGCACGAGCGATGCATATTTCAAGGGAGGAAGCAAAAGAAAAACAATGGATAGCAGAACAGCTGAGAAGAAGTCAATCTGTAGGACCTAGGCGTGGTGGCCCGATGATTTATGAACAAGGTTCTGGCTCTAGAAGTCGTCCAAGTGTAGATATTGGAGGCACTGTGAAGGGCATGTTTGATAAAGTTACCTCCAGTGGTAAAAGTAGGGGGAAAAAGAGCCCAGAAATTAGAGATATGAGAGATGCACCATATAAACATCATGATGAAGGGCAACAAAGGATTGAAGAGGCTTTCCAACCAAAAACATTGAGTAAGAAAATTGGGAAAGCAATCTCTAGGTGGTTCCACAGTTCTATGATTCCACCTCACAAAGCTAAAGATCCGTACTTCAAGGCTATGGTCAAGGAGATTCAGACATGTGGGAAAAATGTGAAGCCACCCACACCCCATGAAATTGCAGGGCCATACTTAGATACTATTGTGAAAGAGGTGGATGAATACATTGAAGAGTTTAAATACAAGTGGCCTGAATATGGAGTGACCATCATGTGTGATGGGTGGAGTGGACCGACGAGGATGTCCATCATCAATTTTCTGATATATTGTGATGGGAAAACAATATTCCATAAGTCTTTCAACGCATCTTCAGATATCAAGGACTCAATGTATTTGTTTAAATTAATGGATGAAGTTGTTCAGGAAGTTGGGCCAGATTATGTTGTCCAGGTTGTGACTGACAATGCCTCTAATTTCAAAAAGGCTGGTACTTTACTTATGGTGAAGTATCCCACCTTATACTGGACCAACATTGGCCACTCCTGAGCAGTACAGAAGATTCTACAATGAATGGGAGACCCACTACCATAAATATTTCGACTAGGGTAATTATTGTGCCTATATTCGACAAGTGCAGAATATCATCTTAGTTGCTCCTATTGAAGAAGAAGGTCCTAGCCAAGGATTTGAACCACCACGACACTCTTTAGAGCACTCATCATAGTGGCAATGGCAATAAGGAAAGAAAAAACTGTAAGAAACTCAAACCTCATCATTTTGAACATTTTCAACTCAATATATTTGTATATCAATACAATACCTTCTACTTAAGTATTTATGCATTCTACATATTATATATAGCTTTTTTTAACTGTTTTTTTATGCAAAAGTGTATAAAAATGTGTTCCCTATCCATTTATGTGCGTATCTTTAGTGTATCTTAGCGTATCTCCGATACGATACGATACCCTCCGATACGTATCTTAATTTTGACCGACCGATACCAATACTTTAATCCTTGGGGTGAATATGACAAAAGGGCTCACCAATTCTTTGATGATTAGTTTGAAGGGGATACATCTAAAGAGAGCTGTCGATGCATAGTAAGCCATTGGCCCATGAACAAACTGTCAAATGGTTTCCTGAAAAAGTTTAGTATTTCTCTGCTCCTACATGGTTGAAAATTTAACTAGAAGGATGCTAGTCAAGAGATAAAAGTCGATTCAATGTAAAACAATGATGTCTCTTATCACTCTGCCTGTGATTGCTGTTCCTATGGTGCTGCATCATGTCCTGCATTAGGGCAATGTTTTCTCAACTAGAGGATGATCTTTGATGGTCTGCGGTTTGCTCTTTGTGGCTGCTAGTGCTGATATCTCACTTGCAGATTGTGTTTGACGGTCTCCAATCTGTGTTATATTGCTGCTACCGTTGATCTCTCACTTGCAGTACTGCTATTGATGTTTTCTCACCTGTGGCACTCTTATTTTTGGGCTTATGACACGCCCTGTTTTGGTTATCATATTGCACCTTGCGATCTGGCTGCTATTTTTAAAAGATCTCCTTTATCGAATACATTATTGGATCTTTCCCCTGTTTCAGGCAGTACATTTGTTTCTCCCTTGCGTTATTCCTTTTCAGTGATTCCTCCCACTCAAGGTTCAAGAACTCGTTTCGTTCAGTGTTTCCAAATGAAACCACCGAAATACCGAAATTTCGGTAAAATTTCATCGAAACAGAGTTCTTTTTTCCATGTGTTTCGCTCGGCAATATTTTGGAGCTAGTTAATGGCTGAAGTGGCCCAAATTAGTGAAATGAGCGAAATGAAATGACCGAGATGGCCGAAATTTCAACGAAATAGTGCTTTTTCTTTTTTTTCTTTTCTTCTTCTTTTTTTTTTTTTTTTTTTTTTTTTTTTTTTGCAGAAATGACAGAAATATGACCGAGATGACCGAAATTATGCACTTTTTTTTGGTTTCGTATGCCATTTTTGTTTCGGTAAAAAAAAAATACCGAAATGTCCAAGATTTCGGCAAGTTTATGAACCATGTTCCCACTTCCATCAGCAGGTACCATCCCCTTTCCTCTATTCTTTTATTCATTTTTTCTCCCATCATCTATCCATCCTTCTTCTATTTTTGTTTCTCTTTGACTCTTTCTCCTTTCCTGTTCTAGCATTAACATGGGCAGCAACAGGGAGTTTTCAATATCCACAGTTTCTTTACCATTCACCTCGATATTTGGGGTTTAGGCCACTGATTAATGGTGAACCAAACCCCTGAAACTCAGACCTCAAATCCCCTTCTACAGAGAACCAAACCAGCAAACCAGGCTGGTTCCTGAACTATCATCTAACAGTATTTGCAGAATTTTTATTGACTTTTCTCCCTTCTGTCTTAAGTGCTTGTTGTGTAGAATCAATAGGTCTGCCAGTTAATGACCTCCCTCTAAAATTCCTATTCAATCAGGATCCTGTGGAGTGAGTTCTCTCAATCGAAGGAGGTTGAATTCTACCGCTGGTTTTCTTCTCTTATCATAGGAGGAAGAAGACAAATTGGTGATGCAATTTTATATATCACCATAAGTCCCCTTTTTCCAAAATTACCCTCCCCTATTTTCCTAAACCTACTCTTGTCCTTATGTTACTCATTCCAAGTTTGCCCCTCGTTTATTTGTAATCCCTATTTCATTCCTTCCCCTTTATCTACCCAAGAGCTCGTTGAACATTATGGTTGATTGCCAGATTCTGCTATTTCATTGTAATTTATTGGGTTTTACCTCCTTTGGGCAGGTCTACAAGTGATCCCAAGGCAGGCTGGGTTTTAAACCATGTGTGAATTAATTACAGATTTTCTATTATCTTGCTCATCTTGGCTATTATTTGATTTGGTAACTCACTGAATGTCAACCCGGGCCATTTTTTCTCTGAGATTGATGTCTATGGTCAAATCTGGGATTTACGTATCTACAATGGTGAACTAAAAGATCTGATTTGGTCAGACGAATGCATAGTTAATGTGAATGTCTTGGTTACCCGTTTATTTTCTGCTGATGTGTTGGTTGTGTATGCAATATGATGATGAATTATTCCTTCTTGTCTCTGATGCGTTCATTGTTTGTCCACGTATAGCACTACATGTGAGGAGCAAATTGGAGATTATTATCTGAGATATTTGAAGATTATGATTATTCTCTACCTGTGTCATCAACATAGTGTTATCTTCTCATTTAAAGATTATTTGAAGAACATAAATAAGACCTTAGTTCACGTCTCCTTGATACATGAAGTGCCAATCCTAACTAGACAATAACATCTCGGCTTCTGGTGTTGAATGGGCATAATTACCGGGGAGAAGATGGTACATACTAATAGGTGTGATGTTAATTTCATCTCAAAAGGCAGAAACTGATTACTTTTGCAAACATTTGAAGGATTGGTCATGGGAATCTATCAAAAAAATTTGGGATCTGTTGGAGTTTTTGCAGCAGACAATTTTTGAGATCTTTATCAGTTTTTACAGCTGACCAAGTGCATTGTTTTTCCTAAATGGTGTATATAAAAATAGTCCCAGAAGGGAATAAGTTGGGGAACCTGTAGCTGTAAACATATTCTAACAAAGTACTCAAATTACCTTCTTTTTTCTTACATATAAAAAGAAATACAATTTTTCCTCTCTTACTAGCAAGCTATACATAAAACTATCTTTTAATTTTATTTTTTTTTCCAAGCCCTGAGTAAGTACCATGTGTATTTCAACATTCCATGGAATTTAAGTGAAATTTTCAAATTTTCAACTCATATCTTCATCTCTGCTTAGATTTTTCATTGTTTTCTACCTTCCTAGTATTTTTTCTGGGATTTAGCGTCCCAAATATCCAACTCTTGGATATCAGACTGCTCACAGGCCCCAAGGATAGGTGGAAACAGATCTGAACTAATACAGAATTTTGGACTGATAACAGATTTCAGATCTGAAGTCGGAACAGAACAGTAGAAACCCAGATTCAACTAAAAAGAACAGAATATAAAATCAATTTATTTTCAGATCTGGAACTTACTTATATAGCAGAGAATACCAAACAATGGAGTCTCGACTAGTTGGTTCTACAGGTCAGCACATGAGTAGACTGATAGGAGAAGAAACATAGAAGAAGAAAGAGGAGACATTGGCTTTACTGGGACTGTGAACACTGAACAGTATCGTGAAGAAGACCTTACAGAAAAAGAGAAGAGAGGGATAGGGGAAAGAGCTCATAACTTACACACTTTCACAAATAAACTCTTATTCAACTGTGTAATCTGATGGGTGGTTACACTATTATTCAAAAAACTTAAAACTAGAAACCTAATAAGAACTTCAAACACTTTTAACACCCAGACATAGTCTAATAGAATTAAACAAATACTAAGTAACCTAATTAGACTTAAACATTAACTCATAAAATGCTCCTAATCACTCTCCTACACTGAATTAATTAAATAGACTCTAAACATAACTTTATCTAACTAATAAGCATCCTAATCTAACTCAAAACACTTAAGACGCTAATCTCGTGTACCCACTGTGGATTTGGGTCTTATTTGAATCCATTACAAATTAAAAAAAAATAATAATAATAAAAAATAAAAAAAAATTCATAACCAAGTACTATTAAAAACAGACCCTAATATTGCACCGTAACTGCATTAAATATCTACCAAAAATGAAATTTCAGAGGATAGAAATTTACAACTAGTAGACATTGGATAAGAACATTTTACTGTCACCATGTCCTATTAAGTATACCATACACTAGATCCAAAGCATAAACCAAAACCTTTCCTTTTTCATAAGCATTAAAAAAATCACCTTTGGGAACCATCCTGTTACGCGCAGTAGAACTCTGCAACATAGTGCTGAATGGGGTACCCCTCAGATCATCAATGCCAGTATCATGGGACAAGAACGATTCCACATTTGCATCTGATGAGCCCTCTGCCACATCAGGCCTACCCTCCTAAAATTGGAGTTATCATGATATGATGGTCAAGATAATGTATGGATACTACGCAGACAGACTGAAAGGAAATTTTTAGTAATCACATAAAAACTTTAACACACACAATAATACCACCTTTCCTGAAGTTTCAGCCAATCCAGTTCTATCAGTGCCATGCGTATCTAGCTTTCTTGAAGTCCTGTAGTTTTGTAATAAAGCAATAGGGGTAGAAATTTTATCGCGTGGTGGCATCAGAGATTCTGCATAAGCCCCAGGAGTATCTCTTGCCATGGTACCACTTGCAGCCACAGGATATGACAATTCCTTCCTCTTTCTTCCTCCCTGAATCAGAACATGCATATATCAAGGACAAACATAACAAGAATAAAATATTAATAACCTGCATCGCTGTATAGATGGCGACTGGAAAAGGCTCTGTAAATGACACATTTCAAGCAGACAAACTGAATAATACAATTAGGATTGTGAGAGAAGCTATCAACCTTTGGCAACTCTAACCCAACCATTACATAAATAAATATTTTCCCACAATATATAAATTTGTAGTTGTAACAAGTGTTTAAGTTCTTTAATACAAATAACAACAATTTCCCCTACCTGGATTTGTTACACGTGCTTTCATTGTTTATGCATAATGCATGTACAAGTGTTAACGAATGTATGTGGTATGTATGTATGTATTCGTGTACATGTCTCTATATGTGTGTCCCCGCATGTGTGCATGTATGCCCCTTGTCAGTCTTCTATCAGCAACAGGTCACAATTTTAAAAAGTAAGCTTTTAAAATATTGGCATGCACCTCATATTTTGGTACGTCACCACTAGTTTTTGGGACTGCATTAGTTGAAGAAGAAATGATTCGTTGAGAATCAACACAACCATCCCTTTGTTCAACATTCACATTCAAGCCATGCTTTAGAAGCATCAACCTTCGCAGATCCAAATTAGATGAGGTCCCTGAAAGAGATGACATCAGGTTTGTTGGTGTATGTGTGAGTGACTGAGCAATGAGCTCTTGCTGACGTTGAGCTGCCATCATCTGATACTGTTGGATTGGTGTCTGCAAATGTGACTTTAATACTTGCCTCCCCAAACCTGGGGGAATTTGGTCAATACCCTGTGCAGAGATCACAGATAATTAAAAAGGGTAGGAAAAGAGACACTTCTGTATCATAAACCTTGAAGGGTATAGACTAAATCTTTACAAAATGGAACTGGTAGATTCACTTACAGCTAAAGGCCAGCCACTCAAAGGCACTGAACCAATGCCTTTGTTTAACTCTGCAAGAAGATGACCATGGGATTCTTTAAACATCAAATAGAACATGACCTTGCATTGATATTTTAAGAACTTAAGAATAACTGCAACTTTCTTTGCAATTGGAATCAAAATAAGTGGCATGGTAATGCATAAAGTGATCAAATATTTCTACTCAAAAGGGAAAATATAGAGTAATACAAGAATATTTAGTGAATAATACATTTAAGTAATACACATTACACAATTTTTTGTATCTCCTGAATATATGCTCTACAATATGTACCTAATTTGGAAATTTAGAAGGTATGCAAATAATAAACATATTCAGGTCTAGGTTGTCTGGTTCCCAGGTTGGCTTGGGTCATTAACCAAACCCACGCAAAACCTAAGCTTCATTTAAGTGTAGCCTAGACTATACCATAAAGATAATAACCCAAGAAAGCCACAAGTGCCCAATCCAACTATAAAACAACGAACAACATCCAAAACCTTATCCCAACTTAAGAGCGTTGGTGATCAACTACAGAAAGCCTGAGCCAAACCCACCCACAGGATCAACCTGAGGTTGGCCTTAGGGTATATCCCCTAGCCTTCCCAACCTGTTTGATGCTCCCCAAATGTTATTGTGGGGTTTGATAGGATTAAAAAAAAATCAAGATCGGATGGTTCATTGAATGATTCAGTGGCATATTAACGGGAATTGAAGAAAAATAGAATAAAAGACGCCTAGGAAACCACATCTAAGGTTTCAAGGCAATAACACATTGTTGCAAGGAAAGCTCAACTTTTTCAAACATTCCACAAGAAGATATAATACCTTACGCATGCCTAAAATCCAAGCTTGGTATATCCCCTAGCCTTCCCAACCTGTTTGATGCTCCCCAAATGTTATGTTTTGAGTTATTTACTTTATTAAGTGTACTAGAGTGATTATAAGTCTTTTTATGAGTCAAATTAGAATTTTAGAAAGTCTTCCTCCCAAGAAGGTCGATCTCATCTCCCTTCCTTCCCCTTCCATCGATCTGATTTCTTCCCACAACAACATAGTTGCTTCTTTTACCTAGATCTGATCACATATTTGATCACTGGGCCTACTTGCATCTGAGATCCATGATCTGGATTTTCAGATTGCAACATGGTGCCATGTCAAACACCCACCCCCTGTACTTCTTTCTGGTATGTGAAACCGATCAAGTGCAAAATATTCATAGCAAAGAGAAACATGTCAACATAGTGTGTGCCTAATAATCAGATTTTAATATCCAAAGCTGATACTGTAGGAAATGTTAAAACAATGGAATAAAATCCCAAATCAACAAAGTTGGATCAATGAGCTGGCTAGATATTTAATTTAAACACGAAAAAGGGTTAAAGACACCCTGGACCTCAATAGTTACCAAAATTGATCTCAACATGATAGAATAGATCAAGCAACAAATGTAAATGATAAGATAATCAATCTTTTGGAAGTCTAACTAACGCTTTGTAAAATAGAAGGGTGAAGAGAAAATCTCTGAATGAAAAACAGAAGGGCTTCAACCAGAATATAAACAAACCAGCTTCAGGAGGCGCAGTTATGGGGATCATGGCTTTTGGAACACCAAAGAGAGTTGGCTCTGAGGGATGCAACCTGCTCAAACCAACACCTTGTCTGCCACCCTGCACAAGAAGCAGCCTTCGATCAAACAGTAATAAAAAAAAATGGAACTGGCCTTTGTCAACTAGACTAGTTAAGCACATACTCTCATAAAAATCTGTTGAGTCTCTGCACAAGCTTGTTGTTGTACATTGCTGTAAAATCAAAAGAGGTATTAAAGGAATAAATATTAACTTTTAGAATAGGAGCAATCCACCAAATTTAAGTATAGAGAGAAGCCGGGAATACCCAAGACTTTGAACCATTGATTTGTAGGAAGCCATTTTTTCACAATTGGCAAGCCGGACATTGGGTGGCAAAGCTTTAGATAAAGGATGTCTGAGACGTTCCCCCCCACCTATTTGGGCAGCCAACATGCCAGCCGGTGGCATTTTTGCAACATCAATTTCTATAGGAAGCTGTCCAAGTCTTTGCTGATTCATCTCACATTGCTGCAGCTCTCTATAGAAATACTTATCATAGAATAATGACCACCAATCCACTAAAAAACCTTCAGGACAATCAAGCGCTGAAAAGAGAACCCCAAATATCTTGTTACAAATCAACAATCTACAACAATGTGTCAATTCCATGGAGGTTTCCCTTCAACAGACTGAAATATTTCTTCAGAATAAGGAGAAGTTGATATATCAGGTTCATAACAAGGGGCAAAGATTAAATGACAGCGAAAGAAACTATGAATTCATTCAAATAAAACCTGACCCACATAAAGTTACAGCTAAATTATTCGTTTCAATCCATAAATTCAATCACCGCCTGGAAAAGAAGAGGGAAATGGTTAGGAGACGGAGCATAAGGTAAAGAAGATATCACCTGCAGTTTTGGAAGGAATATTTGCCTCCTTCTTGAATGTCTGGGCAGCCTTGTACAGCTTCCTTTTCACCATATAATCATGAATGTAGAAATTAAGCCTGCACAAGAAACCAACCAAATCGCCAAACAAGAAAATAAACCAACAACAACAACAACAACAACTATAGCAGCAATGAAAAACCAAAAACACAAAAACACAGATACCCACATCTTGTCTGCTTCCCAGTCAATATCCTCCATCATCAGCTCCACTTCCTGCAAACAACTAAAACCTCATCACTTCACAGTATCAGGCTAGAGAAAGAAAAAATGCTGTCACATGGATATTGAAAATGAGAAAATCCAAGACCAAATTATACCTAAAATATAAGATAACAACCAATCAAGAAAATGAAAAGCTTAGTTAACAAACAATTCCTCAAGAATCAAACAAGAAACAGAGATCAACACAATAAGCGTCGTGAAGACAGAGGAAAGATTACACTACTGAAAGCAAGTGAACGGTAGAGAGAAGGAAAGATGCAGAGAAGTAAAAGAGAAAGGAGTTTCAGAAAGAGGGGTGTTGCTATAGTTCGTGGTTGCGAAGCACAAGAGAAGGCGACAGAGAAGCAGCCATGCAAAATGGGAAAACGAAAATAGAGTTTTTTTTTTTTTTTTTTTAAGAGAATGCCAACAACAATAATGGGTTTTTTCATTCTTCATTAAATACTTCCCTCCCTTCTCTGTATTGAGTTTTGCTCTCGGACTCATTCTATTACCGCCTTACTTTAACCAGGGAAGGGTTAAAAATCTCTCTCTCTCTCTCACGTTCTCAACGCAGATACCAGAGACAAGAGTAGAGTTGAGAGAGTCCAAAGGGAGTCCAGATAGTCTAGAGTCTAGAAGAGCAGAGTAGACTGAGGCAGCGTGAAAGGAACGGCTGGGGATTTGGCGCCAATGCCGAATATGTGGGTCCCAGAGGGACCACTCCAGTTGTCAATCGAGGGATCAAAACACCAGCTCTATTTTATGAATCTTGGACACATAAACCATTCCCTTTTTTAATGAAAACTTAGCTATCAAATCATAATTGATACTCCAATTGTGTCAGAATCCGAGAATCCCAGATGCCCATCATTTATTTTTTCTTTTTCTTCTAAAAGATGCCCAGCCCAATAACATGGAAAAATCTTGGCTAATCTCATTAGCATTTTAAGTTTTTTTTTTTTATTCTATTTATGAGGGCCAATGAGAGTATACGAGGACACATTCACGAAAGGGTCGTCTTTTTCCAAACCTACTAATGTTAGAAAAACAAATCCCAGATGCTCTTTTTTCTTATTTTTTTTTTTTTTTTTCTTTGTTTTTCTAAAAGATTTCAACCCAAAAAAATGAAAAAGTCTTGCCCATCTTCAAACCAAAGCATATTATTTTTTTTTTTTAAGAGAAGTGTTTTTTGTGGAAGAATGCAATGCATATCTATTTGTGAGGCCAATGAGAGCACATAAGAACACAACCATGGAAAAGGTCATCTCTTTTAAACCTACTCAACATTAGGAGTTGTGGAGCCTCCTAATGTTAGAAAAACATATGCATTTGAAACAAACTTTGATTTTGTTTTCCATTTTTCTTGTATAAAGAACAATTCAAAATACAAAATGTCATTTTCCCATTGGCCGAATCATATAGAACAATACAAAGGTCATAATTTCATCCTTTCACTGATACGACCAGCCAAATAGGGCTTGTCAAATCAAGTTACAACAGAGTTAAATCTGTACAAGGGTTAAACCAAGTTGAAAATGATCAATAAAAGTCAATTTGGATCAAGGTCGATCAATAGGTCAGTGCAATCCATTAGGACCGAAACAGAATGGATGGATGAGTTTCCTTCATGGATAAATAAATAAAGTCAAAGAATGATAAAACCGAACCCACAAGACCAATGCTGAAGCCCTCAATAATCAACATTATTTCATGCATTAAGCCAAAAGTGCATGTGTTCTCAGGGCGTAGATGCGTCACACCATAATAATGGTGGTAATTGTTAATTTACCCAGAATTTTATAAGCCCAAGCTCAAATCTATTGAAACCAACTTCAAAACCTTTTTTTTTTTTTTTTTTTTGAAGCAATCAAAATCAAAATCAACGGTCAACAGGTCGATGGATTGGACTATTAGATCAAGGGCCCGTTTGATAACGTTTCAAGAAACGTGTTTCTACCGTTTCTGGGATACAGAAAAGGTAGAAACGGAATAAAAAGCATTTGATAAAACTGTTTCTTTTCACTTGTTTTCAGAAATAAAAATTGAAATTTCTTCCTATTTATGGTTCAAGAAACGACCTAGGCAAAACAAATAGAACTTGTTTCGCTGTATCTGGAAACAACCCGTGGTCATTCTTTTCACTGGTTACTATCGACTTCCAAAAACATGACTATCAAACACCTTCAATTCTGTTTGTGTTTCTAAAAACGAAAATTTATGTTTCTGCCATTTCTTGAAACAGAAACAGCAGAAACATTATCAAACGGGCCCCAAGTTTGAGGTTGAGGTTAAGGTTGAGGTTTGCACTTCCTTGGATATACCTTCCAAACCTTGCTTTAAAAGGTTCAAAACATGTGCATGGTTAGATGTATCTAAGGCCGTAGATGTGTCATCTTTGAACGGTTTCGTTCTTCCTCCTTCCCGAAATCGAGAAACAAGGATAGAAAGCAAGCTGATCAAGAGGGGGTCCCCTTTAGATAAAACCCCCTATGCCTAATTATTATCTAAACCCTCTCCTTCCAACAATAAATTCTAATAGTGAGTGGGCATAGCAATAGTTTCCATTTTCCTACTCCTTTTTATTGTTTGGTAGAATAGTTTGTTACATTTTGAATCGATTCTTTCATGATTCGAAGGTTGATCGACAACAATGAAGGATGCTCAGATGGGAGAAGTAGAAACCTTCGACTTCCATGCTTTTTTCTTTTTTTTTGATAAAAGGTTGAAGGCAACCATCCCATTGTTACACATTTCCTTAAACATGAATAAATTCTTTCAAAACTCGAATTTCCTAAACTAGGAAATTGAATCCAACTGGGATTCGGCTTCTAATTGAAAATTTGGTTTCCTAAATTAAAAAGGAGATCAATAAAAAGAAACAAATAGAGGTTCCCAAAATGGAAACAAAAATCCTATTGGATTCAAACTTCCAGATATTAATTTTTGTTTTGCAGGTCTATTATGAGAGAAAAAACCGACAATTAAGGGTTGCATACCTTGCGCGCATGGCTCATTTGCTAGCTACACCATCGCTGCTAGGAGGTCAGCTATATATATAAATATATATATATATATATCAATATATCTTTTGTTGACATCAGCATATATAGGTTTGCAAGATCAATAAAAATGAACAAAAATGGCCATAAAATTAACAAAAAAAACTCATAGTTGATCATCTCTTTGCATATATGCACGCAACAGATTCAAAGCGTGTATGCACGTTGTTGCTTCCAAAAATTGGTCAACAGCCCCTGCTACCCACCTTACACACATTAGCCCGAGTCGGTGGCTTTTGCGCACATAATTCGTAATTATTGAAAATTATATTTAACAGTTCGAATGATTGATCAAAATTGTAAAATCATTGTGTAAAATCGAAATCATGATTGATTCTTGTTCCATGTGCTCTGATACCACTTATTAGAAAAAATGTATTAGTTTAATCCGAAACCCTAATGGAGTAATCCGCACAAAGAATCAAAAAATAGTCAAATTGAAATCATGGAGAAATAAGATGTGTACCTTGCACCTAACTATGTCGATGACGAATGAACTTGGGATGATGAATGATGTCCCTGCAACAAGTTCTCCTTTTGGTCTCTGCAATCTCCCACTTGGATTCTTAGCACAAATCTATGAGTGAAATTGTGTTCTTCGTAATGGTGACTACAAACCATAGAGACTATTATAGTAACCTCCCTAGCCCTAACCTATTCCCAAAATATGTTAGACTGGGTTTATCTCCCTTGAGTGGGCCCAACCACTATGGGCCCAATAGGTCACTTGTATTAGTGAAGCCCACAAACCCAACACCTAAACCTCTAAATTTAGCTTCCTAGTTATCACGCTTTAGAGGATCTTTTAGCAAGTTGAGTCATTTGAAAGAGATCTTGAAACCCTAGATTCTTTGTGAACTTTGGGCGCTTCGCCAATGAGATTCACTCTCTCTCTCTCTCTCTCTCTCTCTCTCTCATATTTCAAAACTTCTTCTCCAAGTAAGGTTTTCCTCTTCTTCTTTTGATTTTCTTACATTATTTGATTGTTTTCTTCTCCTTTCCTTTGATATATTGTTGTGATCAAAATCGAACCGTTGTCATGGAGGTACCTACAAAATAAAAAGAGAGGCTGGAGTGGGGCTTTGAGAGGGATTCTCCGATTCCTAAGTCAGTGTTTTGGATATTAATAATCAATTGGGAGCATTAAAAAGTGAGAGAAGGATTGACTTGCTTTCTTTTATTATTATTTTTTTTCTCTTTTTATATGATATGTGTAATAAAGTCCTAATCCCAATAAAGGGGGAAAGTCTTGCTCACCCTCGTAAGCCAATGCCTTGAGTGTACATTCTTTTTTTAGACATTCAAACTATTATGAAGATTGAAATATTGGCGATTATACCAAACCATTCTTCCGACGAAGTGGTGTAAATAGAGCCTTCTTCCTCTGTTCCAATCTTCTATCTTGAGAAGCGAGGGAACATGTCTAGGTAGGGGAATCTGGATAGTGCATTATAGTCTAGACCCGAATGAGTTCTCTAATTTCTAAGCTTTCATCTCGGGCTCTATCCCATGCCGTATAAATACTTTCGTTTATCGAATCCCTTTTAAGGTTTTCTTTGTCCACAAACATTGATTGTTACTAGTGGACAGTCCTTCATTTTATAATCGGGTTTTTAGATGTCATATGTTGTACCATACACCTATTGGAGAGACGATTTTTGGAGTATCAATATTAATGTGAGGGTAGTGATTGCAAGCCTACCTTTATAGGTGGTGGTTGTATACGTATAGATTTTTATTTAATTTGCATGCCATATTCTTATGTTTTACGCATGCATCTAGGTTAAGTACTCTTCATTTGTATTCAATTTAAAATCTTGAATTTAGTATTAGGTATTTGCATGTTATTTGCATCTATCATATATTATTTACCTTATGGGTTTCATGTTCTTACATGTTTCATTTTCTTTCGCTAATTTTACTCTTAGAATAGGGATTTTTGCCAGCAATTTAGATTTTTGCCAATGATTCATATTTTTATCACTTTGAATTCGATTTTTTTTTTCTGCTTTCACCACGCAATCATCTTCCTTTGGTCTTGTGGTATATTATATAGATATGTTGCATTAATTGTATTATATTTTTGTTTAGAGTAAGAGATCAATGCCTGATCATGTGGCCCTGGAAGTGCGCATACGAGCATCAGGATGAATGTGTTTTTTTATTTCACAAAGGGGTGTGGCGAACAAAGTTCCCTTGTCTAAATCATTATTAATAGAGGATTGCCTCTAGTATGGTGTAAATAAAATATGCATCCATAATGGTGAAAGACAACTGTTAACTCAATGGATTGGTGTCCTGCTTGAGTTCATTGGTTGGACTTTTTTCTCTCTCTTCTTCTTCTTTTTTTCTTTCTTTCTTTCTTCTTCTTCTTCTTCCTTTTTTTTTTTTTTTTTTTTTTTTTTTTTTTTTTTTTTGTGAAATCCTCTCTTTAAACTTGGTCATAAGGCACCCTTTCCCACTTCTCCACTCTATCTTACAGCTGTGGGCCATATTTTGGTTCCAAATTCTCCACATGTCTATTTCAAATTCAATATTCCAAGAACAAAACTGAATCCCACTTAGAAATTCCAAAGGACTTTACGACCAGTTCTCACCTTCCCACAGTCATACATCATTAAATGTGGAAGGCTTTATTAGAATAAAGTAGAGCATCTCTGCATCCATAAGGGTGATGATGGAAATGTATTCTAATTTTGGGATAAAATTTTTTGTTCGAAAGCAATCTTGAGTCATAGATAAAGTAGGCATGTAATGATCACCGTGTCTCTCTTGGGGAGTGTGTGCCGTAATGTTTGGTGAATGCTCTTTGATAGAAAACACTTGCCCTTTTAATTTTATTCGATCTGTTGGTTGTTTTAGCTTCTACAACATTGTTTTGTCCTTGTTTAGAATTCTTTTTTTTTTTTGATAAAAAGAAAATCATTCATTAAAAAAAAAAAAAAAAAGATGAATAGTCTCAGAACAAGTTCACATAGCCAAAGAATGGCATGTGATCACTCTGTCTTACACGAAATTCACATGATTGAAGAAAATTAATTAATTAATTAACAATAAAAGTAAATCCTGGTGAACGATGATGACATTTAACCTTTCCCAAGTCCTGTGACATTAAGAGAAAGAAGAAAAGAGCCCCTCACCCAACCGGCCCCAACTTTATGCAGATCATCTTTTATTCATTGTAATTCTTGTCATGGATGGTCCCGTGGAGTCAAGAAGTCTGATCTGATATGTTCCATCAGTTCAAGGGCCTTTTTATTTGTTTGGTACTTTAAAGAAGGGAAAAAAAAACCCTCTTCACACCATGAAGCCATCAAGGTGGATTTTATCTAAAACAATTAGATGTGCTTTCTTGATATATGAAGCTTTACCACGTATTGCAATTGGATCTAATAAGTTTGAAGACTCTCAAGACATAGTTTGAAAACTCGGTGATATCTCGGATATGTCAGTTTTTTTTTTTTAGTCGAAAGGAAATTGCATACAAAACATAAAAGACAAATTTTGGCTATTTTGATCATTTCGATCCAAAAAATACACTATTTCATTGAAATTTCGATCATCTCATTCATTTCACTAATCATTAGCCCCCCAAAATAACCAAATGAAACACACAAAAAAATACAATGTTTAGCTAGAATTTTGATGATTTTAAAACCATCGAAACAAGTAATTCCACCACTGGCTACGAAACATAAAAGCAAATTTTATGATTCTAACCTCATTAGAACTACGAATCAAGCCTCATGTGGGTATCGATAACAAAATTTCCCAATCCTCAGAGAAGGGAGAACTATTTTCTCATGCACCACAAGTGCAATGCTTCTTAGGGAACTTAACCCTTCTCTGACAAAGCAATGTAAGGAATCGTTGTAGCATTTCATGAGGTCTCCTTCAATGCCCTTGGGTTGCAAAACCCTTGCTTCTCAAAACACTTTTAAGGTTTCAAAAACCTGACACTCACAAGAATAAGAGGTACTCGTTGGAAACTACTAATTAGTTTTATAAAACCATGCAAGCTTTTGTCTCCCTCACTAGTTACAAATTTGGATAAGAACCCCTAATATGTGCTATACATAATCCTATATTTGGTAAAATAGGGAAGGGTTAGAATCCAATTATGATATTTTTACCAATAAGTATACCTCTAGTAACCAACTTTTCAACACATCTACCTTTCTGAACTGATTGAATCATGTTCCACACGAAGGAGCATGATTGATTCTGCAACATGCTACTTTAATCAAAATGACCCACTTTAATCTGTATGCATATCAACAACTTGTTTGATGTTTCTACATTCCGATTCACAAACAGCTGATTTCTACGAATTTTTCGATTTCAATTAGAACAAAGAACACATTCAGGGGGTTCCTAACCCAACGAGAATTAAATACAGAATTGGGAAGGACTCATCCCTGTTATGTAAATGACAAAATTGTAGCTGAACAGTATATACATCATACAGAGAATACAAAAGATTATGAAGTAAATGAACACCCCAATAGGCCTCCAAAAGTCTGAATTCAGAATGCTGTATCTAAGATATCTTGGGTGGACGTGATCTTGCAGAAGTTGGTGTTATTTGCCTACCTGAAATGAATATTGGCAGTCAGTCACTAGCAGCTCAGGAACAAGTTTTTTTTTTTTTGGTTGTGGGGGAGGGGGGGGGGGGGAGAGAGAGAGAGAGAGAGATTGGCAGTGGGGTGTACATAAATAAAAGAGATTTGGAAGTAGTTCATGCACACATCAATCCTTACCGCAGAAGTTTTCAGAGTGGACAATGTCAGTTGAATCTAAGAATATACAAACAGGGCAGGAGGACCTAAGCGGGTGGAAGGGGACGCCGGCAAGTGGGGCATTCCATTTTTATATCCATCCACCTTTGTAAACAACCAGAGTGGAAGAAATGATCACATGGTGTAACCTATGGAAGGACATGTATCAGAGTGAGTTCATGGATACAAAAAAATAGTCACCTCGTTTTTTCCTTCTTTTTTTTTTT
>NC_056567.1:21938488-21944406 GCF_013358625.1 Macadamia integrifolia | reverse complement strand
GGGTGGTGGTGGAAAAAGATGTAACAGAATGTGATAAAAAAAATCCATGAAGATCTCAACAAATACCATGCAGTCATTGGGCCGTTGTGTGAGATCAATGGCAGTCATGCAAATGACACAGTCAGTTGCATGAGTTGTATCCTGATCACATCTTCTATAATAGCTATATTTCTCAGGTAAAATCTGCCAGCCAAAAGAACAAAGCTAGTTTTAGAACAATGGTCACAGTTCATTGTGCGTACAGACTGTGGTGGAGAGATGGCAACAATTCATATAGCTTCTAATGGGACCAGTGTACAGTAGCTTGACAACTAAACTGCATGCTGGTCATAAAATGCATCGAGGACCTCCTTGAACAAGGAGCTTTATTTTCTTCATCTAATTAATTGTGAACCCTGATTCTGATGAGTAACAACCATGAAGGCAAAGAATCTTTAATCGCACATTCTACCTAAGAGGTACTAGCAATAGCAACCTTGGTTTCAAGGCAAGTGCCCAAGGCCTTTTAGAACAGATGATAATATGCCTTTCAACTTGACCAAAAAAAAAAAAAAAAAAAGATAATATTCCTTTTAAATTGGTCTTTTATGCTAATTTTATGCATGCATTTTTCTTCATACATACAAACATTATACATGTTGTATAGACTCTTACCATTTCTACCAAAAAAAAAGTATAAGACTCTTACCATCCACTCAATTGTATGCAATGATTTACATACATAAACACAATAGAACCTAATTGTATGATCATCTTTTTCTTTTTTACAAAGTTGGATCCTTCCCTTCCAGATACTAAAAAGCAAGATACAATTGCAGGACACTTAAATCCAACAGAAATCACATTTTAAACCCAGAGAATTAGACCTTAATATTATTCTCCATATAAAACATGTCCTGAACCAGCAGGTTGTCTGGTAGGAGTTGAACCAAAACAGTTCATCAGGAAATTACAAAGACTACTGGCCATGCCACTTCCTCAGATCACCTAGACGTTTTAACAACATTGGCTTATATAATTCAAAATAATAGCAGGCTGTTGATATTTAAAAGTAACACTGAAGAGCTAGTGATAATGTACGTTAAAGAGACTGATATATGAAGTATACTGACAGAAAGAAAGGACATAATAATTGCATGAAGACTATAATGAGATAATTCAAACCTGACGGGGAATGAACCACCGAGACCCAAGATAGTGTTGGGAAAGAAGAATTGATGCTTGAAGTCCCATGAATACTCCCAAACATATACACCAGTTGTTGTCATGTTCAATTCTCATGAAGTTATTTGGGCAACCGAAGACATACAATGGAATTGCAAGCCGTGTGACCGTCATGCCTACTATGTAATGAGGATGTAACGGTTTTCTCGAGTCACGGACAACATTAGTGACGATTTGAGGTATCCAAAAGGAGTACATAAGTAGAAGAATCGGCCGAAGATAATTATGAAACTCATACATGGCTAAAATGCCTCCTAGAAGAATCCCGTCTGCAAATAAAGGTATTACTGTTAAATATTATGATTCAACAGAAATTCAATCATCAAAAAACCATATCACAGGGGCACAGCCTGTTAAATAAGTCATCTTTGATGAGGAAATAGATACACACTGGAATTACCTTTGTACTTTCTGGAAAAATAACGTCACCATGTAATTATGACCTTTGTTAGAAATTAATATATAAGTTATTGTCACTGACTTGAAACAAGGGAAAAGGGATTGAATTTCCTGTCCGACTACATACCGTACTCTAGCGCCTCCCTGTGTCACTCTCTCTCCTCCCATAAGAGGGGGCAGATGTCATTTCTTAGAAGGGGGAGAAAGAGAAATGCAGAGATGCTAGCATACGCTACGCAGCCTGGCAGTGTTCTTTCTCCCTAAAAAAATAATTATGGGATGGAAAAAAATTAATTGCCAAAGCATGGAAATTTTTTTATCTAAAAATTTTCTGGGAAGATTCACACTGAAGTAGTATCGCACTGTAGAGAGAACAATAAGTAATAAACAATGAGAACTCTGGATACAATAATCAGGAAAAATGAGAACCAGATAACATGGATATGATGATGCTAACAAATTTGATAGAAAACTACAACTAGATAGCGTTGAATATGATGATCCTAACGAATATGATAGAAAATTACATTCAATTATTTTAACAGCTATCTGCAGTGAACCCTATTTTCCAGAGTTAAGAGCTTATTTTAAATGGATTACCAAAAAAGATTGCAGCATCCTGTAGGGATTAACAAAAAGGACTGATATCACCCATGAGGTGAAGCATGTTTAGCCATCATAAAGTATGACCAACATAACATTGTGGTTCAACAGAAGAGCACACAATGCGATTAAATATACAGTGGAATTACCTTTGATCAACAGGAGCACAAATGGTGGCACACAGGTTGATGCAGATTAAATGTCGAACTAGGATTTTTTTATTAGAATTACCTTCGGTTGGGTTACATATGTGTTGGGATTTTGATCCCATGTGTTATCTTTGTAATGAGCCACTTTAGGGATTCTACAAGTCCAGCCTTGTTTTAAGTCTCTCTCCTATATTATTTCAGTTTTCAACTCAGTTTAAGTTACCCAAATAGTTAAGGATAGGATTATGCCTTTCCTTTTTAGTGTCTAAGTCTAAATTTGAGTATATAAGTTTGTAAGAGGACTTAGCATTGTACACATAGTTGATGAATGAAATGTTATTGCTGCTCTCCTCCCCCATTGGTGAAGAATCTCTTGTGTGCGATCAAAGAAGTGATTGTTGTTTGATCCAATTGACACCTTGAGGTGAGAAGCCCGGGTCAATCATCTTCAAGTTTATTTTCTTCTGCTGCCATTGTGCTACTGGATTGCTCATCTCTATTCTCATTCATAGCCATTAACAAGTAAGTTGAACACAGAATTTCTGAAAATCGAACCCTAGTTTCTAGAAGTTCATATGCTACACTTTTTTTTTATCAAACCAACCATTGGATCATCTTAAATTTTTTATCACATGTTCAAGAACCCTAATCAAGAACTCGATTTGAATTTGAGAAGGTTCTGACCGTTGGATCTGACAATATTTTGGATTTTTCCATTTCAACCTTTTGCCCCTAATCCTTTTCTCACTAGGGATCGATCATATCTCCTGTTTTACCCATCCAATTGAGTTGAAACTTTCAGCAAACCTTCTTCCATTCCCTATTACACTTGGCCCTAATTCTAGCCCCATTTAGCAACCTGATTTGGTGTTATCCTAAATCACCCTAATTTAAACATTCCTTTGATTAAAAGATCTTGCTATTGGCTACTGATTTGAGCATTCAAACCAGTACTACATTAAGTGGTATCAAAGTATGGAAGAGGATGGTTCACCAAGACTGCTGGGTCCTCCTGATCTGACAGCAAAGGTCATTGAGATGTTTCAGCAACTCTCTGCTGAACAGAAGGTCATTAGTGAGAAGTTACAGAAGCTTGAGAGTCATAGAGTTACTCCGGCAAAAGACAGTAACATACCACCCAAAGGAGAGGACGTATATCAGGTACATTCTACAGTACATTGCCACAACAGGATAGGCATGGGAAGGGAAACAACCAAGGGCTCCCAACCTACTTTCAAGGATCATGTGAGGTCTTACTTCCACATTGATACTGATGAACTCCATTGACAGTCAAACAACATGCAGTCACGTAGAAGGTCCAGCTCGAACTGAAGGAGTAGGATGGTAAACATGATCCATGGGTATTTTATAACTGGTTGGTAGCTTTGGATGATTATTTTGATCGATTCCAGTTATTGGAGTCATAGAAGATGAATGTAGCTCGAACTAAGCTAGTTGGATCAGCACATGAATGGCAAAGGACTTGTAAGAGGGATCTTGAAGACAATGGTAGAGCACCCACAATGTGGGAAGAAATGAAGCATGTGTTGAAGAACAAGTCCCTACCAGAGCATATACAAAGTAGGTTCATCCTTCGACAAGATTACCACAAAAGGCCTTCAAATTTGAAGACAATTGGAAGCATTCATCAATGAAATTCGGTTTGCAAGTTGGAGATCGTTGGAAATTTGACACCAACAATGTTAAGACTGAATTCAGATTTACAATGCCGAAGGAAATTGAGAGAGCATCATTTAAAGAAAATGCCCCCAAAGTAGAAGATAAAGCTGAAATGATCACAGTTAATGATGATAAAGAAGAGGCAGTGCTTGAAGCTTCAAAGACGGAAGGTCGACAAGTAGAAGAATCTACTGATGAGGACAAAGTAGGCAAAGCTGAAAGAGTCGAAGATGAGGCAGCAGTCATGAACACTCCACAAGAAATCGTTGATATTCATGTTGTTGTTCTTGAAGAGGCAGAGCTTGTGCCTCAAGTATTCGATGAGAAGGTTACCAAAGTTGGGGATTGTAATACAAAAGTTCATGAAGAAACGATTAAAGCAGTATTACCAAATGAGGTCATGATAAAGAAAGATTTTGAGTACACTTTGCATGAAGTTGTCACTTCTCACCACCCTTGATGCTATTCTTACCAATAATTTATTGGGTTTGTGATTCCACCTCACCACTTTGAAGAGAAAACTCCTAGGGTTGAAGACTTTATTTATCTCTAACGTCCCTACGTCACCAGAGTTTTGTTTGGGAATGGTCAAAGCAACTACTCACATTTGTTTCCCCCTCATCATTGCAAAACTCGAGGATGAATTTTTTTCAAGTTGAGGAGAATTGATACAGATAAATATAGAATTGGGTTTATTTATTATAAATAAGCCTTGAATTGGGTTATATATGTATTTGGCCTTTGATCCCATGTGTTTTCTTTGTAATAGGCCTTCATGGCCCTAAAATATCGGTATTGACTATGCACACGGTATTCGTGAGTTAAGTGACTTTACTTCTGCTTTTTAATTCTTATTAAGTGCCTTAGTTTGGGCTGGATTAAGATTCTATAAGTCCAGCCTTGTTTTGAGTTTGTTTCCTTTATTATTTCAATTTCAAAATCAGTTTAAGTTACCTTATTAGTTAAGGGTTGGGTTAGGCCTTTACTTCTTAGTTAAAAATCTCTTGTGTTTGATAAAAAAACCCTTGTGTGTGATCAAGGAAGGGATTGGTGTTCGATCCAATTGACACCATGCGGCGAAAAGCCCGGTTGGATCATCTTCGCGATTTATTTTCTCTGTGCTGCTATTATGCTAATGGATTGCTGATCTCTATTCTCACTCATAGCCATTAACAAGTAAGTTGAACCTGGAATTTTTGCAACTAGAACCCTAGTATCTGGAAGTTCATGCTACAGTTTTTTTTAGATTAACCAAACCAACCATTGGATCATCTTAAATTTTTTATCACATGTTCAAGAACCCTAATCAAGAACTTGAATTGAATTTGATTGAGTGAAATTTTCAGCAAACCTTCTTCCCATTCCCTATTACACTCGACCCTATTCCAGCCCTATTTAACCACCTGATTTGGTGTTATCCTATATCACCCTAATCTGAACCTTACTTTGATTTAAAGATCTTGTTATTGACTACTAATTTGAGCATTCAAACCAGTAACACCTTAAGGTATAGACAATGGTAACCTACTTGATCAGGACGCGCCTATTGGTCATGTTCCGGCCACAGCCACTTGTTTTGGACATCGACACAGATATCCACACGACTGGGTAATTCAACCTTTTTAAAAGAAAAAAATAACAGCTGCAATAGGTGATTGCTAATAAGAGTGGCATTGCCTTCATAGGATTAGTATTGTAGGGTGGGGGGATAGCGATTGCCTACAGAAAAACTAGTTATACAAATTAGTGTGAAGAGGAAACTTTAATACAGATGCACCTAGATGATTGACTATCAGAGAAAAATAATTATTGATCCTATATAAAAGGTTGCACATTTCAAACTCTTTTTTTTTCTTTTTTTTT
>NC_056567.1:21878062-21938468 GCF_013358625.1 Macadamia integrifolia | reverse complement strand
GGATGCACAATGGAGTCTGTATAGAAAAGAACAAGGCTTTCAAAATTATGCTGAACCAGCTATAAGGGGTGACTGCCAGAGGTAAGGTCATGATGTTTGGTGGGCTTTCTTATGTGAAGTATCATCTGGTCAGTCTGTCTCCTACATTACACATGACTGGAAAAAATTATTTTTCCTGTTTTGGGTGTAGTTTCCTGCTTTCTAGGTTTTGGTTTTGGGCCCCTTAAGGCAAAGTGGCCTTTTCATCATGAATAAAGTTCTAGATTATCAAAAAATAAGTAAATAAAAACTACTAGTTGGCATGCCTTGCTTGAAACTATTAACTCATTATATTTTGTGTACTTTTTTTTTTTTTTGCTTGAAACTATTACCTCATTATATTTTCTAACGACGGGTATCTAGGCCTTTGGCCTGACTAGTCCCGCAGGCCCATACTGACCCCACAACTGCATGGACCGGATCATATCGGGGTTTAATGAAAACCATTCAACTTTCACTAAACGCAGTGAAGATCACTAAACACAACAACCCCGTGTGAGTGGCCCCAAGGAGGTAAGAGGAATCAAACTAAGAACCACACGCTTCCTGAGGCGAAGGTCCCTTGCCAACTCGGCTAAACCCTTGGGGTTTATTTTCTGTATACTTGATTTGTGCCTTACCTTCTCAAAATATTTTCTTAGTACAAAAGAGTTGATTCATTTCTAATTCAAATAACTTTGTCTTTAACAAACCTCATCTTTTGCCACATTATGTTTTGTGATTACAACACTCCAGACGCATGGTCAAAAGGGTGTACCCAGTGCAAGAGGCTCCCGATACTGTGGGGTCTGGGGAGGGGCATATGTACACATCCTTACGGACCTTACCCCCACTTTTTGTGGAGAGGTTGTTTCCTTGTTTGAACTCGTGACCACCAGGTTGCAATAGAGCAACCTTACTGTTGCGCCGAGGCCCTCAATGGTAATGTCAAACATATTAAATAATATCTTGTATTATCACAAAGATAGTAATTAGGGAGAAAGTGCTGATATCAGAATCCTACCCAACATTACTTCATTGTGTCCAAAAACTTAACAATGATCCTGTATGTAGCAAGGTTGAACAAATATGAAGCAGAAAAGTGAAATTGTAATGGAGAGACATTTCATACAGAAATTGATAAACTTTGCTGATACCATAGGATATGTTACAAAAAAATCATGACAATGACTGTTACATAGTGGTCAAAACATTTGATTGCCAACATCTGGGCCTAATAACATGGTCCTAGATCATAAAACTACTCCATGATTGACGAACCATTTGCCAAGTCACAAACTATTAAGCAGAAGATCAGACCAAATTATTTGGTCAAGACAATTCATCCCAGGTATTTCATTCTGTTCTCTTATAATTGTTAATTGTATCTGCCAGGCCATTTGTACTATTCGGTCAGACAATATGGTGCCGTTTGACAATACTTCTGTTACGCGGGAATGTTTCTAAGCTGTAAGGGGTTTTTTTTTTCCTTCTAATTTTGGTTCTTGGGGAGAGCTTCTGGAGAATAGATGCGTGTTTGGCAACATGGTGTAAAAAGTGTTTCTTAATCAGAAAAGAAAGGAAAACACGTTTGGAAGGCACAATAACAGAGACACATCTTTTAAGAACTGAATCAAATAGAGACTACGGAAGACATTAATCAATCAAAGGCTGAGTTTGTTGCTGTATTAATCAATCAAATAAAAGGGATACACAAGATAAAACCAGATTTAGCAATGAATTCTGAAAACAAGACAAGCTGCACGGTGACAAGATGATCAACATAAATAACAAATAGTCCCGTTTGGCTGTTCCATAAAAAAATGATAGCCAACCCAGATCAACAAACTCAAAAATAAAATAGTGTAAAACAGAGAGATTATCAAATCCATGCTCAAAACCCGCTTGGGGAGGGAAAACCAGAAACAGGAAGCAGGCATCTCAAGCTGAGTCAATCATTGGCAAGAAAAAAATAAAATCACATACCAATGCAGCTTGAATGCCTCTTGTAAATTCTTTGTACCCAACTAAAAAAAAAAAAACTGAAGAGTGAAGGCTGCCATGTGGATGGCAAGGCTTGGATTAGATCAGTAACTCCAGAAAAAGCTCCCTGAAGAGTTCAGGAATAGCAAGGGATCACATGAAACATCTCAGGGGCCCTAGATTTCAAGTAGAATTTGTGGTTTGTGGTTGGGAAGCAACCGTATTTGGTGATACGAGTCATGGGCACTGGAAAGGTGAAAGTAGTTGAAAACTAAGAACCAAAGCTGCCATCTAAACTTATGTAAGGGATTTTTTCAATAGACCAACTGACTCGATCTTCATGCTTGTGAATCTCAGTGCTGGCTCAAGAAAGAAAATTTGTAGTTTTTCCACTTTCCACTTTTCAACCAAGGTCAGCCAAAACCAAAGTATCAATCAGGCCAGCCCCTCCCCCAATACCCCAGGGATACTACGATCCCAAGACGAACACAGAATGGGAAGTAGTGAGCAGTGTACCATCACAGTTCACAAGGGGCAATCAAGCTGCATTGCAAGGGTAGCAATTGAATCGCCAGTTGATTGTATCAAATGGCAGAAAGAAGAGCTACAAGTTTCTTTTTTTTCTTTTGGATTGAATCACCAGTTGATTGTATCACCCGTCCAACTTTTATTACATTAGTTAATATACCAGTAATGATGATTTAGACAACTTACCAACTAATATCCCTGCGGTTAGATGTAAAAGGCAAAGATAAGCATCCATGATGGCCTGTTGCCCAATCATTACAATTGAAACTTTAGCTGCTCCCTGAAAAACAATGGTATCATCATTAGACTTCTGTGAACCGGGATGTATTACATTGTTACAACCGTCATCCCAAAAGCTTCAGCTATAAAGAAGGGCACACAACAGTGCACATCAACACACACCCCGCACATGCAGGCCCACACACACATGGCTCTGCACGTGGCACCAGGGGGTAAAGAGCCAAGGGCACAACACACTCCTCTGAACCTACCAGGGATGAAGACCCGACCTCCTGGCTCTAATGCAATGTTACAACCATTTATCTCAAAAGCTTAAGCTATTAGGAAGGGGCACATAGCCATGTATATCAACAAATGTATGTACATATATTTTGAGGTCTTGAACAATTGAGAGAGAATCTTACAGATTGGGTGTTGCTATGTTCCATTTGTCGAATTAACAGAAGAACTTGAAGGAAAGAGACCTGAATGAAAATGCTAAGGTTTCCAGCCAAAACAAAATGGGAAAGAACTAAAGGTGTTAATGAAAATATCAGAGTAATGACTAATGACTTATGAAGGATACGAAGGTGACCATCAAGGTATAGTTGACTGCTTTGTTGTAGTAGACCTCAATGTTGACAGAAGTAGCATTTAATACTATGGATGAGAAACACTCTCCCTCATCATCAACAGATTGGCTCTCTATTAATCCCTGCAACTGATAACGTTCATGATCTCCATCTACAATCAGGCAAAAGCAAATCAGTAAATCTTTAGAACAAGAATATGCCATAAAAAACAATAAAGATAAGTTCTACGTCCATCCACAAGGGAAGAAAGTCACATGCTCATAATGCAAAACATCGCAATGGATGAATTGGTTCACTAAGGAAATGCCTGAGATGTGGAATGAAGATATTGTGCATGTATTTGATTCAATGCTGCTCAAATCCAATGGATTCAAACTTATCTCGATGCAGGTTTTAACCCAGCTCGAAACCGAGATATGGGTTGAAACCTGGTACATTTTCAATTTGACCCATGGTTTCGTTTTGACCCTGCTCGAAAGTGGGAAATTTCAGTCGATCAAGATGTAGAACTATGAAACATAACAAATTAAAAAAAAAAAGAGTATATTAAGTATCTGAAAACAAGAAAGAGATGTCCAGAAAAAAGAAACAAAGTACATAAGAGACACAACATAACCATGACACAATAATCTTAAGGTTATGAAAGACATTTTGGTCATCACACTTATTGATGCATGTAACGCCAGCCCACATGTCAATAGTCAATACAGGCTAAGCTCAAAATATTCCATTAAGCTGAGCTGCCCGAGGTAATGTCTGAACTCTGAAGCCTGCTCAAACCTGGAGGCCTCACTCAATTAAGCCTTCTGAAACCAAGGCCCAGGTCAGTCCGCATATGGGCTGACCGGCTGGGCCAGGGTGGGCTCAAGCTGGCTCAGCAGAGTGCATATACATAATTTTACCAAGTACACACTAATAGGATTCTATGGGGTCGTGTGACTCATGTTAACAAAATCCAACAGTACATTTGCAGTGAAAATAGAAGAAAACAGCAAACAAAGACCACGTCAATTTTCTTTCGACCAAGTGTCCCACACGCCCACGCCCAACCCAAACAAATCATAACAAGAATTGGGTGAGTATAAGGTACTTGGCTGTTGTATTGTTATCATTCTAGTTACAGAGCTATATGGTTTGCAGATGTCTTTATGGGTGTCCAAAAGAGCTTAAATCTGCAAAATGTAACTTATGCCAGTGTTTCTAGAATGCATCATCCAACAACGTCTCTGCAATGTTGTTATACGCAATCAGAGGAGGCAAAGAATTCATATACAAATAATGGAAATAGAACAAATAAACCATAGCTGAACGAACTGAAATACCACTTTGGCCCAAAGAGACACGTGTAATTTGAGCCGCAATTTCTAAATTACAACGTTTATCCATGTCATATATAGGTGCTGCAATAAGAAAGGATAAAAAATCAATAAACATGATTCCAAGAACAATGTATTGTTCAGAATTGTTCTAAAAAGAATAGGTGAAAGAGATTACAGTTTTTCCTTCGCCAAGTTTTATCTATAGGAGACTTTTGAAACACCTGAGATGAGAAAACACCCAGCTGTTCAAAGCAACAAGACACATAATAAGTGAATCTCAAATCCATGTAGGCAAAGCTGATTAATTACATATGCAAGATGATAATAAGATTCTTTTGTTCACCCCCCCCCCCCAAAAAAAAAAAAAAATCATCCTGAACCAAGCCTGTTTAGGTAAGTTCAAGGTAGGCTATTTGGTTATACAACTGTCAGGCTGCACCCAGATTGATAGCAGGGTAAGAAGTTACCGGCCGAAATCCTACCTATTTATTAAGCAGGGCAGGGATTATTAGGTGGTTCAAGCGGGTAACGGATAACCGACAAGGTCTTAAATATTGAATTATTGATACCACATATCATACCAACTATTTTAAAGCTCTTTTCACACTTCTATTGTTTGATGATTTATTTTGGGATGAATTAGTATTTACTGACTTTTTCTAATTGGAGGACTGCTACCACTCTTCACCAAGTCCCATTCTAAGGAAGTCCTTGAGTTAAACCCCAATAGTTGCCCTCATCTTTTGGAGATTCTACTGTGTATCAAAATGTTATATACAAAAATTTTCTTGTTATTTCTCTATCTCCTACATTAGAAGGTTTCTTTGGAATACTTTTTCATGCAATGAATCATTTTCAAAAAACAAAAAATAAAACTTCACTAAACAGGAAAATATTTTTATTTTTTTGGGTGAATAAATATTCATTACCAAAATGAGAAAAAAACTCGAAAAGACACAAGAAAAAAGAACAATGAAATAATACAAAAGGGAAAACACACCCCTCAAGGGATGGGGAGAGCAAAGAAGAAGAAAAGCCCCAGGAGACAAAAAATATGCCTATTCCTTGGAGAGGAAGCAAAGCCAAAGGAAAACCTTGAAACTTTGGTTAAAACTTCAAAGGAAATGGAATCCCAAATCTGACAAAAAAATCCTGGAGAGTGTCTGTCAGACTGTCACACAACATGGAAAAGAGAAGATTCTGTTTGTTTGAAAACTCTAAAAATTCCAAACTCTTACACAACATGTATTAGTGTAATCGTAATGTTTCATATAACTGAAGAGGATGATGCTTGTAGAACCACAGCAAGTTGACCATAAGATCAGCTATCCTACATGAAGAATAATAGGTAGCAAGAGATACAGAAACCCATCAATACTGAAGAACTTTTTTATTACCTGGATGCCTTGTTTCCATAGATGACCATGGTTTATTTCACATGTACCCGACTATCCACAGACACATATAATATATTATTAGATATGAGGACCAGCTAACGTACTTTATATTAGTTGTAAATGCATAACCATCGCCATGTAAGGGATTCCCCAAGGAAAAGGCTTATTGTTGTATCCTGGGCTTTGCCCACTACCATTTTGGTCCCTCACCCCCTAGTCGCTTGGCTGTGTAGCTTTGCCCCCCTAGTCGCTTCGGCTGTGTAGCATTAATTGCTCCCCCCCCTTCCCGTTTCCCCTTCCCCTTGTTCCCTTGTTCTTTTTCTTTGTTAATATTTATTTATTCATCTGAAAAAAAAAAATACATACTTTATATTTAGTTCTAAATGCATCGTGAAATATATAAGGCCAGGAAAAAATGCATGAAGTGAAACTATTGAATGGTTACCAAGTGATATGGAGTAGCCAAAAAATAATCTTCTTCTTGCCCCAGCTCTCCATCTTTTCCACTATAAAAGAAAAGAATGGAACCAAAAAGCTTAAGTTTAACAAGATCAATAAATAGACAGGTAGCAGTAAACTGAACTAAGTTACATATCAAACTCAAGAACCTGGACAATCAAATGTTTTTCATGATATGTAACAAGATCAGCATATTTAAGCTCCATCTACCATTAGCCAAAAATTTCATAACACAAGGGAGGACAAGGTCACTCCACAAAAGCATATCCTCACTACTTGGGATGGTGGCATAGAAGATTTTCTTCTTTTTTTTTTAAATTAAAAAGCAAACAGAAGAGTCATATTTCATTAGGTTTATGAAAGTAGGATGTTTTCAAGGTTAAGATTAACCATCACCAGAGAAAAAAAAAATGGAACAGGTAGTCTCTACAAGAAAAGCATGTACAGAGAAATACAAGATCTACAAAATATCAGCTTTCTCAGAGAACATAGTATCAATAGTTCTGTCTATGATCTTTCATGGCATTTAAATCCCTCAATAATACAAACTGTACGTGAAGCAACAGCAGATGTCCAAACACATCTAGTGTAATGAACATAGAGACTGGAGAATCTTCAGAAACAGGCTTATTCCCTACAAACCTCACATCAAGCCCGTCTTCTGCCGCTTCTTTTAAAGCCTTGCACAATATTACTCCCTACCGTAGCAACCATTTGTACTGATTGCAGATAACTGAACCATCTTAGTCAACTTTCTATCCACTTATTACCATCAGGTGCGACTCTTAAGCTCCCACAAAACCATTTGCCTCTGATTCTATCCTTTCCAGTCTTGGCATTCATCAATCATGCAGCCAAGGACAGGCAGGGAAGAGAATTGTGAATTCCAACCTAGGAGAATTTTGGCCTCTTTTGTATAGTGCACCGAGACCCATGTGACCTCCCTTAGAGTTGCAACAGACCAGGGGATTTATTCAAGTGGTGCACCACTGCAGCTAAAATTGACCTATCGAAACAACAGATTTAGAAGAAAATCAAATTGCTTCAGTATAAATGGCAAAGCTGTAAATACTGTCTTGTTTGGAAAGTCGTCCACAGTTGAAGTTGTTATTAATAACTAGTCTAGCTCCTTTTAGACTCACCAGTTAGTTAAGCCACTTAAAGCGTCAACATTTTCCTATATTTCTTAAATAAAGTACAGTATTTTGTCAAGCACCTATATGCAAAATACAAGTACAAATCCATATATCTATGAAATCATTCTAGCTTTACAAAAAACAATTAGAATGCATACATCAGCGTTGGGATCTTCATAACAAGTATTTCTTGGGAACCAGAGTTCTTAAAGAAGAGGAGCTCCCTAGTCAACAAACATCTCCTAGAGTCCTAGGTAAGCATTAGTTTGACTAGGAGATTCTTCGACCATATCTTGGTATAAAAAATTTCACTTAGCGTACATCATTAATAGAAGAGTTTGAGAAGCTTACAGGAATAGCCATCCTCAAAAGTCCAGAGTGAGAGTGAACTTAAATGGATGAAACTATTTTGAGCTAAAGTCACCAACTGACAAAATCCTAGGAAGTACCCATGTCAATCCACCCATAAATCTTTTCTTTTTTCTTAATAGGAAAAGCAAAAGGGAAAAAAAAATGGATTTTTCTTGTTGACACTCAGGAGGTGTCAAATTGGTCGTTACCGGACCTTTTTACCCTCTTACCCATTTGTATAGTATCTAAAAGGTGAGAGGGTAAGAAGGCAACTCCACATTCATCCCTTCCACCCTATGTGTGATTACAACCCCTTTCCCTATGGCCTGTCTGCAACTCTCTCTCATCTCTCCCCTCATCCAATCTCTTGGCAATGGCAATGGGAACAATGGTGATGGAAAAATTGATAGCAATGGTGACAGGATGGTGGTGGGAAGTGTGACCCATTCCCTGTGGCATGTCTGCAACTTTTAATGTCATCTCTCAGCAACAGTGACAAGAGTGCCAGTGGTGACAGAAGATATCGACGTCAACAACAACGGGTGGGAAAATCGAAAGCTACCCCAGCAACAACCTATCTGTGATTAGCGACCTCTTCCACTTGCTTTCTTCTACTTCGCCAATAAATTCTCTCTCTCCCCTCCCTTTCTAAGCAATGCCGCAGCGACCTTCCTCTTTCCAACGCCAACTTTGCCCCCTAAGTTCTCCAGTCATAGCGAGGCTTCATTCATATCAGGGGAGATTTTAAGTTCAATTTTGAGGTTTAAGGTTTAAGTTAAAAATTATTGCAGATGGAGAAGATGACCGATATCATGGTTGATATTATAGTTCAGCAGAGAAGAATCAGAAAAGGAGAAGATGATTGGTTCATCATAGCTTTTAAAACTTGACCACTTTTGCCCCGAGATTTTAAGTATTACAGGGTGTATATGGAGTGTCAACAAAGTCAAGTTAGAATAGCCAAACTTCACCATGGTGTTGCCATTCGGAGAAACCCAGTGAAAAAATACTACCACAATCACAAGAAACTCTCAAACCTGTAGTAGCTACCAAGTTCATAGTTATAAAAAATAAAAAATAAAAAAAACCCAAAACATAATAATAGTCAAAAAACAATTGATCACCAAGTTAAGAACTATCCATCCCCTTGAAGTCTTTTGACACAAATAGCAAATCTAACAACAGTGATCCAACATAATATATTTGCTTTCAGAAGTAATTGTAATAGGAACAAGTCGTCATAAGCATGAACCTCACCCTTCTATTTCTTCCAATATTTGCTCTTTCACTTGAATTAGTATTCCCCAGAACTTTTAACATTCCAAAAAAAATTCCTCTTTCCAATGCAACATTAATCATTCTTTTGCATTAAGATGTTGATCCTCCATTGATGATCTTCCCTATATATCCCTGTTAGTTCCCTTGAAGAATCTATAAGGGTAGGTTTATGAACAAATGGGGATTTGGTGCCAATAAAACAATGAGTGCACTAAAAAACTGAACCCTAAGTCCCTAAGATGCTTGTCCATGCCCTACCAGAGTAATTACGAGAAGGATATTAACAGAGGATCCAACTCCAATGAACTTTTATATCAATCTGTTCAAATTGTATCATATTTAAAACCTCTATCCCAAGTTCAATCTGTTTATTAAACAAAACACCTTAGTAACTGAATATTGGACCCTACCTTTTACGCTGCATCAATACCTCGACACCATAATGATGAACGCCCATCAGCAAAGATGTTAGACAATAAGTTGCATTTCGCATTGTTATTAATATAACACAGTCTTCACCATTTTATTATACTTTCAGTTTCTGATGGTATGCAAAATTTTACCCAAAAAATGGGTTTCTCCCAATTTTTATCTATTTCATATGGCAGCAAAACATTACCTTAGGTGCTGGGAGAAGGAACAGAAACCTTGAATGTACAGACATTAATAGGGATAAACATCTGATTTTCTAATGTTATTTACACTTTAATTTCATGCGGCACCTTGTGCCAACACCAATGCTGAGAAAAAGTTACACATTTACATGCAACTCATGTTATTCACGTATTTGTCTACCAGCAACACTGCCAAATTAAAAGATAAGAACATGAAAGCATAACAGAACTGGAAAATGCAATGAGAATGTGTAGGAATATAGATTGAGAATAAGCATGTACAAGAAGATCAAAATGTAAGGATAGTAAAGAGGAAGTTTACCTACTGATTACCATCCTAAGTTGTCTGAAAGGCCATATATATACACCTTCGACCCTCATTTGAGCAGCTCCACCTTCACGCTCCTCGTCAAACACATCCTGGAAAATAAGCACTCCCTGTTGCAAACATGGAAAAGGAATGAATCTTACCTGAAATTAATGACCATAAAAAAGAAAGATAAGCAAAAGCATCTATGTTGACACAGATTACATTTAGGAAAGACTTAAATTTATAATGAGTTAAGTGAAGCAAACTACACATGTTCTGATACTTTATTTTTGTGTAGCCCTTCAGGTGCTGATGAACTTCCAACTCATTAAAAATATGAAAACTAGAGACTCTTTCCACAACAGCAGCAGGAGTTTGTATTAGTAGTATCCAGCATTGATAAGGCCATTACGCCAACCCAACTCACTAAGCCCCAACCCAATCGGATGGAGATACAGAAACCTTATTCTCCATTCCACTCTATTTCAGATCAAACCCGATTTGTCTCACAAGTATTTATGTTTTTTTGTTCACTAAGTCAACCCAGGTCATCTACAGCCATTCCCTTTCCATTTTACCCTCGAACTGGTGCATTTGTGTGTCTTCATTGCACCTGGCTGCACCATCTCAATCGACTTTTCCTCATCTCTTAACTTATTTGTACTTCCATTGTTATATCTTTCTCAGTCTAACCACTCATCCATTTTAAGATCTCCATCTTAAGTGAGCTCATTTTACTTATATTAGGATCCATGTTTAAAAGTTGGGCTAAAAGTTCTCCAAATGCAGCCAACCAACCTCTCACATCCACTATAGCAGATAATAAGAATAGGTATGGATCGCTGTCAATGAATGTGAAAATCATATGAAGCCAGAGAGACATCAATAATCCTAAAAACAAAATTAGAAGTAATAGAAGTTACAAAGTTACATCAGTACTGATGACTACAAAATACAGCTTAATCAGCACGATAGTGACCTCTCTACATAGCAGAAAATGAATAACAATCAGAAGAACAGTTCAAATGAATTTTTAGTATATAGGAAAGCATACAACCTGTATAAGATCTCACCCAGTAAGCAAAGAGGGAAAAACAAACCAGTGCAATTGTCAACAGGAAACCAAACTTATCAAAAGTATCTATTGTAATTTCAAGTCCTTTACACTTTTCAGTGTTCCAAACACCGCAAACGATCCTCTCCACTTGCTTTTAGCAAGACAATGCTAACCTGTGTCCCAATTAATTTGGGTTGGCTACATGTAGAATCCAGTTTCAACATTCCACTCTATTTCAAGCCACTTCAAATTAAAAATAAAATAAAACAAATTATATATAATTACAATATATATATATAAGTAGAAGAAACAAAGATATGCTACAAGAACAAACTTATTTATCATCATAAGCACCAAAGCACTGGAGGGAACCACTCCAACCCTTATATGAATAAACATTAACAGAAGTAAGTTAGAAAGTTTACTTCACAGCAACCAATACAATTACTCAGCCCAACTGATTCCGTGGAAAATGGCATTTACCTACTTTAATTTCTTAAAGAATATCCGATCAGATGAATATGAATGATGCTTTGACCCTTAAATGAGAATTAACTCTTAAGTTAAACATTCTCCTTACCTGCACATAATGGACACCAGATATCTTTGTTGGGGTACTGACTAATTCAAAGATAGATATTCCATTAGATTTTCCAAAATCTGGAAACCTGGTAGAGCTCTTGCTGGAATCTAGGAAGCTCCAAGTGCCTGCCCCAACAAGTGTAATCAGATAAACATTACAAATACCAAGTTCATGACTTTTAGAGACTAAACCTTTAACCTTCCTGCCTAGAAATAGTCAAACACAAAAGCAAAGGAAATATCAAAAGTCAAAACACAAATTTAAAAGGGTGCCAAGCCTTGCCAACTACATCTACATTACATACTAGTTAGACTAACAAGAGTAGTACTTGCCAATGGAAGTATTTAGCCTACCAAGCCTATCAATAATAGATAGGCAGGCAGAGAGCCAGCGAAGCCATATTTTCCGAGTGGAATGGATGTACGTGGATTGGACAGCAGATCAGAGTGAGTAAGAGATCATGTGAAAGCAGAACTAGTAGAAAGACCCATAAGAGGTCTTGAACAAGTGAGATAGGCTCAAACATCGGCAATGGAATTGAGAAGGTTTTCCACAGTTGACCAGGAAGGGCTAGCAGAATAGGGAAAGGCTGGAGGGCAGATTCCAATGATTCAAGAAGCCAGGCCACATAAGACTCACTGAAACCAGAAGGCACGCTACCAGGCCAGGTAGGTAGTCCAATACTTCTCCATTAATATAAAGAAAATAAAACTCCAAGATTCATGCTGTACTGCATTAGGGGAGGTGGGGAAAGCCCTATAGATGGTCATGCTTTATTCTATATTGGCCTGGGTGGAGTTGAATTGGATGTCTGAAGTGACTGTCCAATCAAGGTCCCAATTAGGTTTTCTCTCTTCAAGTAACAGTTCTTAGTCATATGCTTCCGTGATCCATTCTCAATCTCAGAACTCTTTAACAGCAGTCATTCTTTTCCTTCTCTGCCAAGCCTAGCTAAGAGACTTTCAAAGTATGGTTAGGAACTTACAGTGGCCTTTCAACCATGAAGTAGAAATTTCTACATCATTTTTGGTTTCATTGTAGATGTAAGTGAAACTTCACCAATACAATTTAAATGGATCAGACTAACGTGCCTACAATGCATTTGTGTAACATTCATACATTTAGTCTTGGTCCTCTTGGATGTTGAGGTAGATCACACAAGTTGGTATTTTTCCATGCCATCTGGGGGGGAGAGGGAGTGAAGAAGAGGGGGGAAAGCCAATTTTTACATGCATTAAATAACTTCCCATCCACCTCAGAGAGAACTAATCAAGGCCAAAGTCATAATGAAAATTGCCTCACATGATCACATCTACATACATGAACACACAGCACATACCATACTAGTTAAAAAATGTAATAGCAATGGCACAATTCTAAAATGAATGCCTTCCCTTTGACTAACCCAGGAAGAAAAGAAACATGCGTGTCAGAAAGCCTTTGCTTAAAAAGACAGGATACTGGCTTATCCTATATCAACTACAAAAGCCAGATAAAAATCACAACTAGAAGAAAATGAGCAAACCTTTGTATGTTCCTGTGATATTCCAAGCAGAATATGGGCCCAGATCATTTTCATCTCTTCTAATAAATAACCACTGCAATCACAAAGGATGGAGGCATAATATATGAATTTCAATTTCAGACAGGTAAGTTAACAATAAAAAATCAACCACGAAATATTGTTAGATCACCAACTTGCATGTTCTATGATTGAATATTTCAGAAATATGTTCCACGTCTGGTTACTATTTGTAACCACCCACCATAGAAAAATAAAAATAAAGGAAAAATACAGTAGACACTAGACACTTCAAAAAATGGTATACTTTCCCTTGATAAGTGGAGGGAAAGAAAAAATGAATTTCTAACTAGGGATATAATTTAGAAAGACTGATCAAAACAAAGACTAAAAAGGAACTACTTAGACAATAGTTCTTGGAAACCTCATGCCTAGAATGACAAACAGATTATAATTTCAGTTACTTATAATAGAAAATAACTTTCCTTTCTCACTCATGAAATATTTTTAATGTTGGTGACTCATAAACCAATGCTTGTAGAAACGCAACCCTAAAACGATGCAGAAGATAATGGAAAGACAAAACAAACAATGCACACGGATTTTACGAGGTTCGGCAAGGTTGCCTACGTCCCCGGTGAGATGAGATCCTACTTCACTATCAATGGAGAATAGCATTACAGCGCTCGTCCTCACACCGCCGTCCTGCCTGTCTAGGTGCTGCACCAGTACTCCCTGGATTAAACTGCGACGGAATACAAGACATCATACACCAACAATCTCCACCTTGGCTTGAATTCTGTCGAGCCTCCTGTAAAGATCACTTGTAGACGTCTTCATCATTGTACCTCATTGGAGGTACAAACCCGCACCTGTTTGGTGCATCCCTCATCTTCAACAATGAGTAATCTTAATCAAGTCCAAACAGGACTCGAACTTCTCTATAGTAACTAGCTTTGTAAACATATCTACAGGATTGAGATCTGTATGAATTTTTCTCAAGTGAATACTGCCTTCTGACACAAGCTCCCTGATCTTGTGAAATCTCACATCAATATGCTTTGTCCTTGCATGAAACACCTGATTCTTTGCAAGATATATGGCACTCTAACTGTCACAATGTAACATTGTACCTCCTTGCTCCAACCCCAACTCACGAACCAGTCCAGCTAACCAGACTCCTTCCTTGGCAGCCTCAACTGCTGCCATGTACTGTGCCTCTGTAGTGGACAATGCAATTGTAGACTGAAGCATCGCCCTCCATGATATAGGTCCGCCAGCCAATGTAAACACATACCCTGTAGTAGACCTCCTCTTGTCTAAATCACCAACATAGTCAGAATCAACATAACCTGCCAATTCTGTAGAACCTCCCTTGCCACTGAACATAACACCTATATCTTTAGTTTTGCTCAAATATCTGAAGATCCAATTAATTGCATTCCAATGCTCTTTCCCTGGATTACTCATATATCTGCTAACAACACTGACTGCATGAGACAAATCCGGCTTGCTATAAACCATAGCATACATGAGACTCCCAACTGCGCTAACATAAGGGACTTGAGACATCTGCTCCACCTCCTCATGTGTTGTAGGGCATTCCCTTTCAGATAACTTGAAGTGGCCAGCTAACGGAATGCTAACCGGCTTAGCCTTTTCCATATTGAAACGCTCTAGCACCTTTTCAATATACCTCTTCTGAGTTACCCAAAGTTTACCTGCATTTCTATCTCTAAGGATTTCCATGCTAAGAATCGTCTTAGCAGCACGAAGATCCTTCATCTCAAATTCAGCACTCAACAAAGACTTCAAAGAGACTATCTCATGTTTGTTCTTTGCAGCAATGAGCATGTCATCAACATAAAGCATCAACAAAATAATGGAATTATCACTTGACACTTTATAATAAACACAACTACCATACTCACTTCTTGGGTAGCCAATCTTCATCATGTGGGAATCAAAGCATTTGTACCACTACCTAGGAGATTGCTTAAGGCCATAAAGCGACCTCTTAAGCAGACAAACATGGTCTTCCTTTCCTTGCACCTTGAAACCTTCAGGTTGCTCCATGTAAATCTGTTCTTCCAAGTCACCATGAAGAAATGCAGTTTTCACATCAAATTGTTCAAGCTCTAAATCATGCATGGCCACCAAAGCAAGTAATACCCTGATCGAAGTGTGTTTCACCACCGGAAAGAATATTTCATTGTAGTCTATCCCCTCCTTCTGTGCATAGCCCTTGGCTACAAGTCTGGCCTTATACCTTTCACACTCCTTCTCAGATGCTGTCTCTTTCTTACGAAAGACCCATTTACACCCAATGATTTTTCTTCCCTTGGGTTTTTCCACAATCTCCCAAGTCTTGTTCTTCTGTAGAGATTCTATTTCCTCCATCATAGCTGTCATCCATTTATCATGCTGTGCATCACTCAAAGCATCATGGTAGGAAGATGGATCACCTGTACCTACAGTGAGGGCATAGGCAACCATGTCCTCAAACCCGTATCTCATAGGTGCTTTGTGAGTACGTTTCCCTTTACCCTTTGCCACAGTATAGGGAACTTCTACTGCTTCCTGTTGTCCTGGTAAGTCACTTGATGACTCATTCTCTCTTCTTGTTTCTAATTCACCCAACTCCACCTGCACAATAGAACCTTCTTTATTTTCATCAACTGCTTGTGAATTGTAATTTGACTTCACTATATGAGACTCATCAAACACAACGTGTCTGCTAACTACAACTTTCTGTGAACTTGGATCCCACAACTTGAATCCCTTTACACCTTTCTTAAAACCAAGAAAGATACATTGCTTAGACTTTGAGTCTAACTTGGAACGCTGCTCACTCTCAACATGCGCATAGGCTGGACAACCAAATATTTTTAGAATAGAATAATCTACTGGTTTTCCTGTCCATACCTCTTCAGGAATTTTACAATCAATCATCTTTGATGGAGACCTATTGATGAGGAAACATGCCATATTCACTGCTTCTGCCCAAAATCTCTTGCTCAGCCCTGCATTCAGCCTCATACTCCGAGCTCTTTCTAGAAGTGTTATGTTCATCCTTTCAGCTACACCATTTTGCTGTGGTGTCTTTGAAACAGTGAAGTGACGTGTAATCCCTTCAGCTTTGCACAATTCTAGAAACGGCTTGTATGTGTACTCTCCTCCATTGTCTGTTCTCAAGTATTTAATTTTCTTTCCTGTCTTCCTTTCTACCTCAGCCTTCCATTCCTTAAATTTAGTGAACACCTCACTTTTATGCTTCATGAAGTAGATCCAGACTTTCCTTGAGTAATCATCAACAAAGGTCACGAAGTATTCTGCCCCACCTTTAGATTTTGTTGTTGAAGGACCCCATATATCGCTGTGTACATAATCAAGCACCCATTTACTCTTATGTTTTGCAGTTTTGAAACTAACCTTGTACTGTTTTCCGAACACACAATACTTGCAGAAGTTCAGTTTACAAGTTTTTACTCCCTTCAACATTTTCCTTTTATGAAGCTCCATCAATCCTCTTTCTCTAATATGCCCTAACCGCATATGCCACAGATAGGTATCATCTGTATCAAATACTGCATCTGCAGTCACTGATGCTCCACCTATAACTGTACTCCCTATGAGTCTATATAGATTTCCTACTAGTTGTCCCTTCATAACAACCATTACACCCTTAATAACTTTGGGAACTCCACCTTCTGCTATGTACTTGCAGCCATTTGAGTCAAGTGCCCCCCAAAAATATTAAGTTTTTCCTTAATTCTGGTACATGTCTCACATCTGCTAAGGTTCTTACTATCCCATCAAACATCTTGATTTTGATAGTGCCTATCCCAATGGTCTTGCATACGGTATCATTCCCCATTAGGACAATCCCACCATTATATGGTTGATATGTATCAAACCAATCCTTATGTGGACACATGTGATATGAACATCCAGAATCTAAAATCCAAGAATCAGAAGGTTGATTCTTACCTTATGATATAGAGAGTACATCTCCATCATCTCCATCTGAACTGTCAGCCACGCTAGCTTCCTCAGATGCGTTATCTACACCTTTCTTCTTTAAGTCCGTCTTCCTCTTCAAGCACTCTCTCTTCAGATGACCTTCCTTTTTGCAATAGTAACAAGAGACCTTTGTCTTTGTCCCTTTTGATTTTGATCGACTCTTCCCAGATCCCTTCTGATTTGATCTCCCTCTTTCCTGCTCCTTGTCACCTCCGAAAAAACCTTCTCCTTCAGATTTCGTACTGCTGGCCTTCTTCCTTGTATCATTGGACATGAGGGCAGCTGCGACTTCATCCATCTCAAGGGTCTCCTTCCCGTACAAGAGAGTCGTTACTAGATGATCATATGATTCTGGGAGCGACGACAGCAATAGTAACGCATTGTCTTCATCCTCAATCTTAACCTCCAGGTTTGCAAGTTTACTTACAATCTGATTGAACATGTTAAGATGCTCTAATAGATCCGTACCTTCCTCCATCTGTAGATAATACAATTTCTTCTTCACGAACAACTTGTTCGTTAAGGACTTCGTCATGTAGATACTTTCAAGTTTCGCCCATAACTGCGGTGCAGATTCAATACCCACAACATATTGTAGGGCATCGTCAGAAAGATTTAATCGAATAGCACTTACCGCCTTTTCCTCCACCTCTTCCCAATCTTCGTCGGTAATTTTTGCAGGTTTCTTCGACTTCCCCAACAACGTTTTCGCCAAACCCTGCTGTATCAGAAGATCCTTCATCCTTTGACGCCAGAGGGTGAAATTGTTCTTCCCATTAAACCTCTCGATGTCGTACTTGACATTCGATCCCTTCCCTGCCATCGTGATAGTAAACCCTAGAAAACGGAAACCTAGCGCTCTGATACCAATTTGTAGAAACGCAACCCTAAAACGATGCAGAAGATAATGGAAAAACAAAACAAACAATGCACATGGATTTTACGAGGTTCGCCAAGTTTGCCTACATCCTCGGTGAGATGAGATCCTGCTTCACTATCAATGGAGAATAGGGTTACAGCGCTCGTCCTCACACCTCTCAGTATTGCTTGCATTACAGAGAAAGAAACCCTCGATACAAATATAGAGCGAAAAAAACCCTAATCCGGATTAAACTACCATTGCCCTCAAATAAAAAAATTCGAGCGGGGGGCTGCACCCCCCTACACCCCCTGCTATGCAGAAGGGCCTCCTGCCCCCCTTGCAACCCCCACGGCCCGCTAACCGGCTAGCGGGACCGCCGTCCTGCCTATCTAGGTGCTGCACCAGTACTCCTTGGATTAAACTGCGACGGAATACAAGACATCATACACCAACAATGCTTTGATACATAATCTTCTCACCATTCATTACATCCTCTAAGCCATTTTGCATTCCACACAGGGGCTAGGAAAGATCATGGAGCTGGTCAATAAATCCTTTCAGGCACCTGCCCTCCATCACCACACCCTCTATATCACCCCAGGGAAAAGATAAATAGAGTTCATAGCATAAAGAAGTCTTTTTGTTTTTGCTTTAGAAACAAAAGTAAATATGATCATTTCCATACAGCTCCTACTTGCGATAATTTGTACAATCCAAACCTGGACAGAGCATGATAAAAAGGGCAGGGCCTGTAGCCCATGAAAACAAAAGTCCCAGTAACCCACAACACTGTGATAAGTACAAAAAATATAGAGAGTAAGGATTAGCTGCCAAACCATGACACTACAAAGCCAGAAGAATGAGCTACCATGTAGTGAGAGGTCTGATTAAAGTGCATGCATTTCACATTGCATGAACCAAAAGAATCCTTTGTTCAGGAACACCTTGTTTGGTCAAAGATCAGAAGGTCCTGATTTGTGGTATGGGATCTGAAAACATCAGAGAAGGTCCAGGACTTCAGGGTCTTCAGCCCCGATCTGAGAGAGAAGCTCAGTAATCTGCCACTACTGTGGCATGTTTTCAAAAGAAGAATTGCCAATTTAATTACTCATACTATCCACCCCCTTTTAATAGGGTAAGTTCATTAAAGAACGCATGGAAGATATACCTATTAATGCAGAAAACCCACCCTTGGATAAGATAAATTCATTAAATAAGGTGGAAAAACTATTCCCCTCAGATAAAATAGAGAAAGCTATTCAGAACAACAAAAAATCAACCAAATAGGCTTAACAAGGAAATCATCAAGATGAAGGAATGTCTCTACCATTTTTTCCTTTTTGAAGTTCAGAAACGGATTTTCTTTTAGTATATAATTGAGGGCCAAAGGTACAGGAAAGTGGAGACTAGACATTCTCAAATCTATTCTTCTGTTCCTGAACTACTTGTATACTCGAAAGTTCTTTCTTCTTTTGATGAGATACTATTTTATAAGAGATGGAAAAAAAGAGCCGCAGGTTTATAAATCGTCCCCATTGAAAAGAATCTCATCCCACTTGTCCTGAACACAGACGTTAAGGCCTTAAAATCCCACCGGGATCAATTCCAGAACAAGAAAAAAAAAATTAAACTGTAGCTGGAGGTGACTGTGTAAACCATGTTGACAGTCAATGACAAGTTCAGAGACAGACTGAAACATCATATTCTGTTTCAATACTTTCACCTGTCTGTAAATGCCTTTAGACTCCTTTAGGTGTCTGCAATCTAAGCTAATCTGTCAAAAATAGCTACAAGATGCAAATCCTTTTAATATTCAGAACAAGCCTAATGCTAAACTTTCTGTAGGTGAAAGAAATCCCTTTCAGACAACACATGCTATTGGTTCATTGTCTCTTATAGTCTTATATATTATAAGTTTCAGCTCCAATACCACAAAATGTAATGAAGATCATTAGTCAGTAAAACCTTTGGCAACAGGCCAGTACATTATACTGTTTAACTTTGTAAGACAGATTTCAGAAGGGTCAAATACTACTGATGTGTAACTTTCCACTTATAGACCCACTCCCCAATAATAGCTAACATCACAATCTTAACACTTACAAGACAAAATTCATGAAATTATCTACCATTTATTTCACAGCTTCCTTTAAAATCTCTCTTTCCTCCTAGAGTATGTGTCCTCCACCGTTCTCATCCTAAACTTTCCAAATGGACCAGTAAACCAGATAACTCTCTATGACTAATCAAAGCAAACAACTATCATCCACTTACTTCCTCATAAGAGAAACAAACAAATGTAAAACAAATTGCTCCATATCTTATACAATAAGTATAGCTTTTTTTTTTTAACCAATCATGGTAGTCCCACTGTAACAAGACTCTAGGTCCACATTAGGGGGAAAAGATAACATCATTGCTAAGGACCAACACCTTACATACCCAATACACCAAGATAACACTTTCAGAATTCAAGAATACAAAATGACATTTATCTTAGTGGATTTCCAGAATTGGAATTCCAATACGTATGAAGCAGGCATCTTCATTTCTGAATTGAAAGAAAAAGTATGCACAAGAAACAAAACATTCCCAAATTAAGCAAAGAGAAGGATAAGACTGAGGAGCCAACCTCATCACCCCAGGAATGGGACTTCTCTCTAAGAGGTCTCAGCGCATTGACCGGCATAAACAAAGCGAAAGCAACCCAGAGCCCCAATAAGGCATCGTACAAAGAAACCCTTCTCTCTCTCTTGAGCTGCATATAATCTGAATTTCCTCTCCTGATCATATCAGAACCACCTTCCAAGAAGAAGAAGAAATTCAAACCCATATTTCCGCCAAACATATACGCTTAATTAGTTGATCTCCATGAAAAATCAAAGAGAACCCAATGAAACCCATGAAAGAGAGAGGAATTGAAGAAGAAAGCGGTTGCTTCAAGTGGAGTCAACCATAGGAAGTATCAACCAACAGACCCAAGAGGTACGGACAGGGAGAGCTCAACGAACGATTGAACCAAAACAACTAAACCTCAACGAACACCTCGACGAGTTATTAGCTGAACCATGGAGCAGAAATTTAGAAGAATTAAAAGAAAAAAAGTGATCAAATAAATTAATTAAAAAATAAACAAGTGTTCTTGGTCTCTGGGGTTCATCTCTCTCTCTTTCTCTCTCTAGTGTTTCTCTCTCTATGGCAGTGGTGGATGACGGATGTAGCCATGGTTTTTTGTTGGGTGAAAGGTAGAAATGAAGGTCAGCGGCCAACAGTACAAAGAGTCCATCTGGTTTTACTACCTTTTTATCAATACTGAATCTGGCCGCCGGCTAATTGGGTGATTCGGGCGAAGTTCCCGGGTGACGGTTACGCCCGGTTCGATATTGTCGGGTAAATTTGAAAAAATGCAATGACTCTTCTTGAAATTGAGCTACAGAACATTCACTCAGATAGGAGGGTTTGTTAGGGTTTGAGCCCTTGGCCCTTGATTGCTTGCAGTGGTAAGTGGTAACTGATCACCCAATAGACCCACCATGTTTCTCTTGACCCGAGAAAACCAATGTGATTCGGTTCGATTTGGATAATTTGTTTGGTTTATCATTTTTTTTATAGGTAAATCTGAGGGGAAATGAATTAATAAAAAGAGCAACCTAATGCACGAGGTTCTCGTTAGTGCAGGGTATGAGAGAGGCAAATGAATTCCCTTAATTGTGAAGTATTGATCCTTGCCAATTGAACCACCCAAAGGGTCATCAATTTTTAATTCGCCTTTGCTCTCTTCTTCTATCTTTTTATTTTAGTATTCTTCTTTTATTTATTTACTTTTTTTGTAGAATTTTTTGAAAGTTTTAGTTTTGGCTAAAGAAAAAACTTTAAAGAATCTTGAATCGGTACTGATGTTGATTTCAATCCAATTTCGATTCAAATCAAGTGGAGTCGTTCAGAATCGGCTGATTCTCCCAGATGGCCTATTGATCGATCATTTTCCCCCATTGTTGCTCGGCTTGTGTATCCTCTTCATGATCTTGCTTATTGCTTTATCTTCAAACATAGTGTCAAATCCCAGGGAGAGGAGAGTAGTGGTGGTGGTGGTGCCATCGATGACATAAGAGTTGTCGAAAAGGGTGAGCACAAGGGAAAAGAGTCTCCCCCTTTGACGTCTCCACCATGCACTTTCCATTCACACCAAAATTGTAGCGATTGTTAAGGGTGTCAACTGCTCAGGTTCAGTCCAAATTACCAGTATAAGTAGTTGGGGCTGCAAATGGCAGGCATGAACACTTTTATAAAACTGTTAATCGGTTTTCAAGCTTTAATTAAGATATCAATAATCTGACTAAATGGGCTATGGAACCATTTATCTCTTAACGGGTTTTAAACATGTCAAGTGCAATAAAACAGGCTTTAAACATGTTAAGACGCTTAATCGGTTGGTCTCAGTCGAATGACCATCGGGCAAGGCTTCCGCACTAGGGACGACAAATTATGATCCAAGCTTGAGCCCGATATGTTTAAAAAATAATCTGAACTGGTTTTGTGTTTTCCCAATCGCATTTGATCGGATCTGTTGATGCAAGCCTGGAATTGATACCCCTAGAAATGGTGATTTTATTACCATTACGAGTAGCAGTGGAGTGTTTTTTACATTAATTTCTCTCTCTCTCTCTCTCTCACACACACACACACACACAGCTACGGTAGGTTCAAGTTATACTATCATCAACAGAGCATAGTTGGTTTCAATAAGAAGATAAAGACAAACAATTATTCATAAATTTAATTTTATATTTTTTTGTTGCTTGTCTTATTCTATAATTATACAAATTTAGGCATAGTTTCTTGTAAGAAAGAATTCAATCACATGATGGGATTGGCATCTTTAATAATCAGAAGTTATATTATGGATTGAGATGCAATTTTTGAAGCTTTTGTATTATATTTTAATAAAACAATTAGTTATCTTCTAGATTAAATCAATTATTAAAAAATTGCATCCTAATTAAAAAAACAAAAAAAATGGCGTACTAGTAATCCATGACGGTTACTTTGAGAACTTATGTATGTGGATGGGAATTTATCATATGGGGTTAGTATTGGTATCTTTTGCCTTCTCCTCCCTTATTCTCTGGTTGTCCCCACTTTTCCTTTTATTTCTATTGTGTTTTGTATAGATCTATATAGTCAATCCCATCAAATTGAGCCGAGTTTATTGTTTTTTGTTGTTGTGGTTGATTAGTATTAATATTTTTATTGATATTAACCTAAGTTTTAATTTTCACCCGCATCCCCCTCGAGTCCAATCATTTGCAGCCGTTGCAACGGTGTAGTGAGTATCCAATGGCTGGGAACATCCGAGCACACACTCCAAAGGACTCTTAGTTACTAAATACTCACTGCATCGGTGCAGTGGCTGCAGAGGATGTGGAGCCCCACCCCTCCCCACCCAAAAAAAAAAAAAAAAATTGAGATACAATTGAGTTGGGATGCTAAATTTGACATATGACTACCTCCAGGTTCCATATCTTCCAATGCTTGGAATGACCACATCCACATTAGTAATTAAACAAAAAATGTTAACTCTATAAAAATACATATAATACATATCCTTAGAAAAATTCTTTTTTCTTTTTTTCCTTGCAGAAGCTTAATAATCTCATAATTAAGTGATAGCACAAATTTAGACTCCCCCAATAATAAATATATGGTAATTAATAACCTTATGAATAGACTATTTTTCTCATTATTTACTCAAAAGTTATTTATATGAAATTGACAATTTATCTATTTATGTGTCTTTATATTTCTATTATTACATTTTTTTTTTATATGTAATATTTCAGTTGAGATAGTATGTGCATCATGATACATGCACTATTAATAATATCTCCATTCACTTGTGAAATATGTAACAGCAAGTTGGCACCATTTAAGAATTTATAAAAGAAATAGATGTTTGACAAAAGTAAGTTAAAGATGAATTTAGAAATTAAAATATATAATGCATATCACTTTCCAAAACTTTATTTTCATTTTATTCTTTTTTTTTTTTTCATTATGGTGAAAAATCCTTTTCTGATTTCCATCTTTATTATTTCTCTTCCCCCATACTTTCAACCATCTTCTTAAGACAAAATAGCTAAAACCAACAACTTGAATGATTAATGCAATATAAACATATGTTCTAGTATCTTAGTCCCTCACACCTACCCAATTCCTTCTACTCTCTCTCTCTCTCTCTCTCTCCTGTTATTATTATTATTATTATTATTATTATTATTATTTTTGAGGGGGATAACTAAAGCCTAAAGGTAAGCTAATAATTGATTAACTAAAAGAAAAGAGCATCCATGAATATCCAAATGAAAAGAAAAACAAATACAAGTTTGAATTCCTTAGTGTCTCACTCCCAGACCAAACGAATTCCGGGTTTAAATATTTTTCGTGAAAAATATAATTTAGATTATTGTGTTAAAAGTGCAAAATCCCTCTCCAAATTATTTAAAATGATCTATTCTTTTTTTTTTTTGGTGGTGGGAGGTGTGGGAGAGGTGTGGGTTGTTGGTGGTGGTGGTTGGTTTAAATCTCAATACCAGGGATGTAAAAACTTAGATGGAATAGATCCAAATCTAACCGCTACTAGACACCATATAATGTTTGATAAAGTTTTCCTTCACCGTTCGGTCAAGGAAACACAATGAGGATGAGCGGTGAAGGAAAACGCAGTGAGGATGTGACCCTCTTATCTCCCCCCAATCACCTCTCATTGTACGCTTCATGAACTATGGGGCACTAATGTCCATTCACCATGGCCTCAGGAAAACTCGTTCCTAATGTTTTGATAAGCAAGGAATTCGAGTAGTTGGGATAAAATATCAGTCAAACTGGAAAAGAAACACTCAAGACTTTTTGCCCATTACTGCCTGGAAATTTCTCAACAAATCTAAATTGCACGTTATACAGCTGTAGTGTCTTAATCAACCCAGGTAGGATGTCAACCTATTCAAATATTTTTTTCCCAAACTATCTGCCATTAGAGCAGCTTTAGAGATCTTCTAGCTAGGTTGTCCTAGCTAATACAGTTGGGTTTCTTAATTGTCAATTGTTGAACTATAATCTAAAAGCATCAATGTCTATGTGTGTTCTAACAACTTGGATTCCATTTGTTGGAATCGTTCTAATTGTTTTCTAAAATTTCTTGTTAAATTTTCACTTGGTCAAATCAAATTACTATGGAGAGAAAATTTGATAGATGGTTTGACATTAAATTACTAAATACACTCTAACTTGGACCACTTGGGAAATGATTTATAAGACTTGATGATCCAAGAAACTTGACACATGAGTGAGAGGATCAACTTCATTAGATAGCCCTCGAAAACTTCTTTGTCTGAAACAATGAAGCCATATATTAATCTTTTCCTCTCAAGCTGTTCCTTTTAATGGGCCAGAAATAAATAGAAAGGAATTTACTGTAAAATCTTACAATTTTGAAAATTTTGTGAGAAAAAAAATATCTATTTATTTCTTGCCAAACAAACATGGCACTTAAGAAACAAGGTGTTGCACCAAGGAATCTTCCTAGGCTACTCTCGTATCACGCACAAAGGAACAAATACAAAAGATTGAGTATCGGGCTGATCAGGCGTGGGACTTTTCAATGTCTAAGTTAAATCTCTCTGCAAACAGTAATTCCAGTAAGAATGAAAAAGTGTTGATCCTTATAAGGGGGACTTACCTGTGTATTTATAGTCGAGGAATGGCGGCAATAGAGAGTGACATTTTGGTATGTCTCTTAGTCCTAGTAGGAGTCTGATCATGGCAAGAGTTATATATATTAGGATAATGAATCTAGAAGACATCACAATGGGAGCTCCTCGTATCCCGCATGCACCGAGAGATCTCCTTCCTTCTAGGGAGGACTTGGAGTCCTTATGAGTACCATTTCCTGGTTATGACAAATCAAATCCTTGCCAGGAGGTTAGTATCAGACTAGGAATGTGACTTCTTATTAGAAAGTGTGTTCTGTCGAGAGACCCCATAAACATCAAGTGTTGAGCGACCTTGATTCGGTAGCTCGATTGTCGACCTACCTCTGTTGGCACTCGATAGCAGGTTAGTGTCAAGCTTATGGGTGTGGTTGTAGTCAGACCGCTCAGACGTAGCTCAAATATTGTCCTACCTGGACCCCCAGTTGTAGTTCGGATATGACTTGGCCTCTCACACGCGCCACCCCTCATACGCAGGCGCAAACTAGTTGCTCGATAACTAGTCCAACTGTGAATATAGGTCAGTCGTGCTATATCCGACCTAGATATCGGGCACCGATCGAAAATGTAGCTTGGCCACACCCAAACCAATTGATCTGCCTCGAATCAAGGCCTATTGGCCTTGATCTCGCTTCGTTCCACTGAGTCTACGTGGCGTGCTATCAGTGGTGAGCACTTCTAGCTATAACACAAGGTTGTGAATGATATTCTTCATTTGGCTTCTTCTTTTGATTTTGTCTTGTTTCATTTTATACCTCATAGCTGGAATAGTGAGGCACACCTTTTGACCTCTAGAGGTTCTTCTCTGTTTCTGGCCTACATGTGGTGGCTAAGGCTAACTACCCCCTTCATGTGGGTACTAGAAAACGTAAAAAGGAAAACATTCATTTGGCTGCAAGAGAAATATAAATATTTTCCATGGAAGTGAAATGTATTTTGTAGGTTCACTGCCTCTAATCTTATGGGATTTGTGAACCTCCAAAAAATATCCCAAACACCGCTCTTGTACTCTTAACCTCTCGCAATGAATAGATTCCTATTCACCATGAGTGCAAAGAAACTTGATCCTTTGAAATTTATAGTTTTACACATGTCGTTTGCCTTTTATCAGTAGGCATTTGGGCCGGCCTCATGAGATATTTGGGACCTGAATCTTAATTTTATTGGGCCAGGCCAGCTTCCAGCACTGGCCTACTGAAAACTCATCAATTGCCGGGGGCACCAGTCCCGCCAAAGCCGCACCCCTAATTGTAGTTGCCAATTATGTAGAAAGTAAAAGGACAATTTAGTAATTATCGATATTTAAACCATCTAGAAAGTTGTCTGAGTGAAGAGAAAAATTTTAGCCACCGTGGGTGAAGAGAATGAATTTCATCATTAAACTCTTAGCCGACTATTACACGAGGTCAAAATATCATTTCCAATCCAATTGAAGGGTCAGATGTGGTGGCTTAAGAGTCAAAGATTCTCATTCATTATAAATGAAAGGAAACTCAATTCTAAAATAATTTTAAGTGTAAGGGAATATTATCCACTTGCGCAAAACTGTATCAGCACACAAACCAATGAAAGGTTGGTTAAATACATCTTCAAAACATGGGGCAGGGGGCAACATAACCGCATCCATGTGTGTCTGGATTAAGGGTGTCAATCGGTCGGTCTGGCTTGGTTTTGGTCCAGGTTGAGTCGGTTTTGGTATGGGAAAGTTGAAACCAAAACCGAACCAATAAAAAAATTCCGGTTTCAGTTTGGTTTCGGTTTTGGTGCGGTTTGGTTTCGATTTGTCTTCGGTTTCTTAAATCGATTTGTAACAGGGTTGGTTTTGATTTTTGGTCTAGTTTGGATTCGACTTTCCATACAAATGTATACAAAACTATGCAAAATTTGATTTTTTTAATGAATTTTGGAGTGTTTCGATTTCTTACCAGTTTGGTTTTAGTGTCGGTCCAGGTTTTGAGTCGATTTCGGTTTGATTTTGGGTTCATCCAGTTTTCGATGCGGTTTGGTTTGGTTTTGGGGTTGCAATACTCCAAATCGAACCGAACCAATAAAGCTTCTGTTCGATTTGATCTGTATTGTTATCGATTTGATCCGGCCAATTTTACCGATTCGATTTAAGAATTGACACCGCTAGTCTAGATGTAGATACACATAAGCATGTGACTTTCTTTTTTCTCATAATTGAAATATTGGCAAGTGAGTTCTGTTCCAGAGTAATCCTGCGCCCAAACACAGGGATGCGCACCCAGAAGAGCACAACAGTCATTTTGCACCCTTTGTGTCTATAACACAATGGCCACTCTCGGACAAAAAACTTTGTCCCTTCAAATATATTGGCTGAAATTTTGGGGAAAAAAATATCTACTTTCACCGACTAAAAACAATGGAAAAACCTTAAAATCTCTCAGTTAATGAAAACGACTTTTAAGCTAAGCCACACTACCATCGTCTACAAACCAAGTTCAGAGAAGAAAGCAAATATCAGAAAACTCCAAGTTGGATCAACAAAAAGCTGTACAATAGAGAAAACCTTGAATTTCCTGAAGCAAGAGGCATGAAGCCGATGGAGTGGAGAGTCTGGAGACAGGAAAAGCTTTTAATTTGAGCATGTAGCAAACTTGCAGAAGGGGAAAAAGTCTGAAAGATCAAGGGAGAAGGTAGATGCAGGGCCATGGGTGTTCCAGTGGTGAGCGGTGAAGAGACAGGGTGCAACAGGCACTTGAGAGAAAAATGCTGCGGCGGATAGATTGAACGGCTAGGATCCTTTTTCTTTCGTTCAACGGTCAATAAGGTGCTGATATGGGAGATGTGCAAGAAATTCCATTCTACCCTGTTAGCTCAGAGAAACTTTTCCCTTGAATTTTATGTCATCTAGAACCTCCATAAAAAAAAACACATGAAACCTCCATCAATTGTGTGGTAGCATAGCTTATGTGAAAACCAGATGGAGATAAGAATCAATGTAACTCAGGAAACAAAAGTCACCGTAACCTCCACCAGTTAAGGTTTCCTCTGCTTTGAACCACACTAGTAACAGCGTAAAGGGTCAGAAGGTATATATAGTAGTAGAATTTTGGGAAAATTACTAGATTACCCTTTTTTGCGTTTTATTTTACAAAATTATCCTTTCTATGTTTGAGTTAACAAAAATACACAATATTAGGTTTAATTTTACAAAACTAACCAAAACAGTGTTCCTCCTATGCTTTTTGACCTTTTTACCCTCCATCCCTCCTCCAATTAGCATGTGAATCCTCCCGCCTCACCAACCCCTGCAGATCGTCTTTGCCGCCCACCGTTACACAAGCAAAGAATAAGGATCCATCAATAGGTGGTTGCTCGATATTTATCGATACAGTGCCAAACGGTCACAGGTGATCGGCAAGTTAGTTTTTGTAACTTTCTCTCTCCCTCTTGGACTTTTGGAGGTTTTCCTATTGGATCCAATGTTTGACGCCAGATTTGCAGAGACGAATACCTCCGATGCTCAATTTTGAATCTGCAGAGATGACGATGTTTGAGGTTCGTTCATCACTCCCGCATCCGATCTCTCTTTCTTACTGATTTTTTTTGGGGACTTCCTGTTAAATCCGACATTAACGGATGTGGAGGGATGGCCATCTATCATTTTTGGGATTTTGTAGGGCATTTCTTGTTAAACCAACGCACGATGCAAGATTTGCAGAGCCATATATTTTTCCCAGTATTTTTTTTTCCATTAAATCCTATAAACCCTCTTCCAGTGCCAAAGATATCGTTTGTGTTTTAACATCTCCCAAACTATCTTTCAACTTTTTTCATTATTATTTTAAATTTTTAGAGAGACACAGAGAGTAAAGGAAGAGATGTAGGCCTTCCCAAGGGTAAGGAATTCAAGACAGCGTTATCCGATGACTTGATCGAAGAAGATAATTGCAATTATCAGAAAGGGAGAAACTTCTTGCAACCGTTGAACAGGGAGACGTTAAAAGTACAACTGGAAGGGGAAGAGGGTGAATGTTATGACTCAGCGTGATAAGGAGGAACAGCATGACAAGGCTACCATTTCAACAGCTACACCTCAACCAAGAGAGAATCACAAAGGGAAGGAGCAACTTGCAGCCTTGGATGATTGTGTTAACGGTTAGAATTAGCTAAGTCTGATACAGAGGATTGTTAGGGAATCAAGAATATATATATAAATGTAAGGGTTTGGATAGAAGGTAACGAAGATAGAAAATCCTTTCTCTCTCTCTCTCTCTCTTTCTCTCTCTCTATCTATTCTAGGAGGCAGCTACCCTTGAAGTTAGCCTACGATCTATTCTTTCCGTCATTAACGAATACCTTCATATCAGCGAAGAATGTAGTTCATGTCTAACCAGCGATAGGGGAAGGGGAGGAAGAAGAATATGGAGGGTAAAAATATAATTAGGATGAGAGAGATCACTGTTTTGGATAGATCTGTAATATTGAAACTTATTTTTGAGTCATTTAGTTAATTGAGGATAATTATGTAGAAGGAAACCCAAAACTGGGTAATGATGTAGTTTCCCCAGAATTTTTATCAAAATAGTTGGTCATCAAGGAATTATCCAGATATGCTATAACCACGTGCCAACGATCAAAGACAAAAGAACCAATGCTTTCCCCCACTGAGATTTTCATTAATTGTCAGCTTTTTCCGCTAGTGACCAAGGTGACCCACAAAAGAAAAAGCAAACATAACATAATTAATTCAATTAAGACCCAACCACTCCTACCTCGAAAAGCTGGAGAGATTAGGCATTTTCTTTTCTGAAAGTGATAAGAATCGAATCCAATGATTTGAGTGATAAAATTTGAAAATTGAAGAAAAACCAAGGCTACACTTGTCGATACATGCTTGCTTTCTGAACATTCAGCATAACCAAAACCAAGGCGATGAAGTTCTTGATTCAGTTGCCGTGCTGCTCGTGTTTCTGCTTCATGAAGTCCAAAAAGGGAAAACCAAAGGAGAAGGAAGGGAAGACAGGATGAGCAACAAAGCCAGATTTCTGAAGATTCCTTAAACCATGTAGAAATAATTGTTCTTGTTTAGCTGTTTTTGAGCATTATTGCTTCCTTCTTTTTCTTATTTTTCTTCTTCTTCTACCTCTTTGTTTTTGTAGTACTCATGAGCAATGCTCCTTTCTCATCTAATCTGATATAAAATGGCATAAACAGCTTTCTGTGATATTTCTTGATGCTTCTAGTTTTAAATGTTATGTCTATGCAACTGTAGAACATTAGCATCAGCTTCTCTTCTTGTTTTGCTCATTTTGATCTTTTGGCTCCATACCTATTTCCTGTATTTGTTGTTCAATGGTTACGAGACCTGTCTCTGCAAGAAAACTGCAAAGGCACACACAAATCAACGATCTGCAAAGGAGCTTCCACAACGAAAATATCAAGGCATTATGGATATGCATCTACAGTTCTCTAATGTGACGATTCTGGTTTCAATCAGAAAAATAAAAGGTTATTAAGCAAAACAAGACCGCCACACCCCCCCGCCCCCACCAAAATGATCCATTATCGAAGCATCTGAGAGGTGTCCATGGAACTGCAAGTATGTAGCATCTCAAAAAGGCAAAAGCTCATCACGTTTTGAAACTTAAAAACACCACAGAGAAGCTATGTGCAATCAATTTTAATAGAGAATACCTCTAGTACCGAGGATGCAAAAGGCCAACATCACAAAAATAGTCTTGGTATAAATTAGGTCATCCCTGGAATACAATGAGAGGGTGAAAACAGACCTCTTAGTCTGATCTGTAGTGGTACAACCATAGTTGTCAAGGCGTCGTCTAGGCGACGACTAGGCGTCCAGGCGATTTGCCTGGGGCCTAGGCAACAGCCGCCTTGTTGCACTGCATGTCGCCTTGTGTTTCGATACTTATTTATGCCAAATATCATTCAAGTAAATGAAATAACATATTTGTTATTTCATTTACTTAAGATATTATTCATAAATAACCAAATACCCCCTATTTGAATCCAATAAAAATAGTTTAAAAATCAAATTCTAAAAGGATAAAAAGTCAACCCCCCAGTCCAAAAACAAAAACTAGATTTTGGTTATAGGGACGATTTTCAACTTTTAAATGCTAGCGTTTTTCTCAATTATAAAAATTTTATAAATTCTATCATGTTAAAACATCGCTAAAAACCAAAAGTCCGGTAAAAAAATATTTTGTTTTGATGTTCATAAAATTATTTTCATTCAGGCGATTTTAACAGTATTCGTGCACTTAAAAATAAGTTTAACTGAAGCATAACTTTGTCATTGCAACTCAGATTTAAGTAATCTTAGACTTGTTAGAAAGCTGGTTTTATATTATAACTAATACAAAAAATCTCATGTAAAAATAAAATCATTTGACCAGTCAAACTTATTATAGAATAAGAGCATTTCTCTAAATGTTGATTTTTTATAACTTAATATGACTTAGTGTTAATTTTTTATGATTTGATGTGGCTAAATATTGATTTTTAATGACTTGATGTGGCTTAATCTTTATTTTTTATGATACAAGGTATATATAACTTACTAAATAATATTAGAAAATAGGAAAAATAAAAAATAACACTTGTTTGCCTAGTTCGCCTTAAGGCGGGCGCCTTCTCGCCTAAGTGCTTAGACAACCCTCCACCGCCTTGGTTCGCCTTGTCGCCGTGGCAACTATGGGTACAACAGCTCTTGCGATAATTACATAATAAAATTTTACAGAAGTCATGAATCAGCTTAGTCCAATAGAAGATTCATCAAATTGCTGGGCACTGGGAGTCTGGAAAGGACATGTTTAGCCACCGTATATTTGTATTTGAGGTCAGATTTTGCATGAATCTCATTGTCGATACTCGATACACTTGGCAATACTAGAAGCTGGCATTTTTTTTATTTATTTGAGCACACAAAATAATCTAAAATTGACATTTGCAGTTCAAGCTGTGGATACCAGAACAATAATTACCGTTCAAGAGTAACATGCTTTACTAATTGCTGGGTTACATCGACAGTTTCAAATGTTTCTCTTTTTTTTTTTGTTAAAAGATGATATTATTAAAATAAAAGGGGAAAATACACCAACATAAAAGAAAGGGAACACAGCCGAGACCACTAGAGAAACTTACTCTCTCCACCTTCGGCATGGCCATCAGCAGAGAAAGCAATAAACACCCTAGCAGAATCTAAATCTATGCCTGTCCATTGCATCATTTTCAATCTCCATCATAATATGACTGGGGAATGTCACAGAGGTCTCTGTGATTCCTGATTTTGAAGCCTTCCTTGCCAAATAATCTGCAACCACATTTGCCTCGCGAAAACAATGAGAAATTTTCCGCGAAATAGAATTCAAATAGGGGAGAATCGCTCTCCATCGTTGGAGCACAAACCATGGAACTTGGTTCTTCTGCACAGCAGACACTACACCAGCCGAATCTGACTCAACCCACACTTCACTCGCCCCATATCTCTTTGCCATGATCAGACCTTCCAAAACCGCTTCAAACTCAGCCTCAAAGATTTTTTTAATGCCTAAATAAATACTGAAAGAGTTGCAAATCTGACCCTCTTTGTTACGAGCAATTCCACCAGCACCTGCCCTTCCTGGATTTCCCAGAGAACTCCCGTCTACATTGATTTTAAACCAATTTGAATGGGGTTTACACCAATGAACTTCTAGAGGCGGAACATACTTAGGGGCCTCTACATGTAATCCCAATTTCCTGCAGCATAAAAGATCGCTGATACTCTTCACTTCACCCTTCGAACTACCCAAGCAAAGACCAATCTCATGGCAAATTAATTCAAAAATATGCACATCAGATCGAGCCTTGTCCTCATGGCTTCGTCTATTTCTCTCCCACCAAATATTAGTGGCAATGATTGAGAAGCTCAACAGCCATAGGTTTTTTAAGTTTAAGATTCTTGCCTTGGACTTCCACCATGTTATCAATCCTTCTATAGATTGATGCATCGGCCAATAAATCCCAAAACAAGCACCGAACCTTTCCCATATGCCAGTTGAGTATGGACAGTGAATAAATACATGGTCAATGCCATCTTCATCTTGGTTGCAAAGGAAAGCATCTCGATGCCATCATGATACCTTTCGCTTTGATCAGCTCGTCCGTTGGGAGTTTCCTATGAGCAAGCCGCCATCCTAAGGTAGAATACCGTGGAGGAAGACCTTTCCTCCAAATCAAAGAGAACCAAGGGACTTTTGGTGATTTTTCTCTAATTTCATCCCATGCAGAAGCCGTAGAAAAATTCCCCATAGGAGATAATTCCCAGGCGCAGAAGTCCTCCATCTGATCAGAGGTAAAAATATTATTTAGAAGTGCAGACTGTACTATAGGGAAATTCCATTGACCATCCTGGATAAAACCACACACTTTGGCATTAGTATTAGGGGGGGAAAGGCCCATAGTTTGTATCTCCTCCATCAGAGATTTAGGTCCCCACCATTTATCCTTCCAGAAGTTTGTCAAATTACCATTGCCAATAACCCACCTCTCGTGCTCTGACACAAAATCCCATGACTTCCGAATCCCTAGGGCAATTGATGAAGGCCTGCTTCCCTTGGAAAATTTACCATCCTTTTTAACAAATCTTGCACGAAGGAATGAACTAGCATTCGATTTCCCATGTTTAATTCTCCAAACCATTTTACACAACATAGCTTTATTTGAATCTCTTAGCTTCCTGATCCCTAGTCCCCCTTCTTCTTTGGGCTTGCACAGAGTATTCCACTTCACTGTAATTGCTCTCATACTTTCCACCTCCCCTGTCCATATAAAGTTTCGCATCCACCTCTCCATAGTAGCTAAAAGAGATGAGGGCCACCAGTATACAGCAAAATTGTGAGTAGGGATACTAGAAATCACAGATCTGACTAGTTCTGTTCTTCCCGCCATTGAAAGAAGCTTACCCTTCCACCCTGCAAGGCGCTTCTTCACACTGTCCATAACAGGCATGAGGGCAGTTTTTTTTAACCGACCCTTAAAGATTTCAACCCCTAAATATTTTGTAGGGAAACAACAACTTCGAATTCCCAAAATATTAGAGATATTCTGCCTCCTTGCTGAATTAATCTTGCCGAGGAAGAGCTTACTTTTATCAAGATTGATGCATTGACCTGAAAATTCTTGATATTTTGTCAAAAAAAATTTTAGATTGTGGACATACCTCTGGGAAGCATTGGTGAATATAAAGATATCATCCACGAACAAGATGTGCCCTGGTGTTTCAGCGCCTCTTGGGCCTTGAATTGGCTTTATTTGGTTCGACTGGATTAACCCCTTCAATCCCCGAGATAGAACTTCTTCTGCAATGATAAACAGCATCGGCGAAATCGGATCACCTTGTCTCAGGCCTTGTTCCACATTAAAAAAGCCTTGCGGACCTCCATTAACTAGAATTGAAATCTTAGAAGATATTAGAATTTGGTTGAGCCAGTCTGTCCATCGCTCAGAAAAACCAAATCTATGCATAACCTGAAAGATAAACTTCCAGTCAATTGTATCATAGGCTTTCCTGATATCGATTTTTATTCCAATACCCCCTCCTCTGGTGGATGAGAACATCAAGTTTGCAAGCTCTGAAGCAACAGTAATATTATCATAGATAATCTTTCCTTTTTGAAAAGCTCCTTGCTCATCAGATATTGATCTGGGAAGCAGAGGCTCCAACCTCAATGCCATCACCTTTGTAATAATTTTGCAGAAGAAATTGCCCATGCATAGGGGCCGAAAGTTACCTAGATTATCAGCCCCATCTACCTTTGGAATCAACACAAGGAAATTATTATTCACACCCTGCGGCATGTAGCTCGAGCTGAAAAAGAATCTGACTGCATTGCTCACTTCTTTTTCCACAATGTGCCAGCATCTTCTGAAAAAAGCCCCAGGGAAGCCGTCAGGACCAGGCGAGCTATCCGGATCAAGCTCCCACACAGCCTTTTTAATCTCAACATCACCAGGAAGGCCATCCAAGTGGTACTGATCAGCTTGGTTCAAGATCAAGGGAATATTATCCAGTAATTCCTCATGCTGAACCGTCGGGGTAACTTTGTGAAAATTCTCATAGAAATCAACTATGTAGTTCCCTATTTGGATGGGATCATCAACCATAGAGCCGTCCTGCTTCTTAAGTGATCTAATCGTATTCTTATTCCTCCTCATTTTTGTCGAAAGGTGGAAGAATTTGGAATTTCTATCACCAAATTTCAGCCATCTAATCCTTGCTTTTTCAGCCCACATTTTTTCATGATTCTCCATGACCTTAATCAATGTAGTCTTAGCCTCAGCCTCCAAGGCAAATAACTGATCATCCATACCTTGTATATCAATCTACTCCTGAATCTGAGCTAAATCCCTCTTTGCCTCTTCCAGCGCCCTATCCAGGTGAGGAAAAACAGACCTTGCCCAGTCTCTGATCACACCCTTAAGTTTTTTAAGCTTATTGACAAGGACATAGATAGGTGCTCCCGAAATCCATTCCGACCAAGAATCCTCCACCACTCTATCAAAATCGTCATGATCCATCCAGAATCGGTGAAATCTAAATGGGCAATTCTGAGGCCTCTGACTATAATCAGACATAAGAAGCAATGGGGCATGATCAGAACCAATACGTTGAAGAACATATTGAGAACAATTCTGAAAACTATCAAGCCATTCTTCGTTACAGAAACTTCTGTCCAGAACCGAACAAACATTTCCACTGCATCGATTGTTTGTCCAAGTGAATTTTCTGCCAATCGAGGGAACCTGAGACATGGAGCAAGCATCTACCATGGCTCCAAACTCCGCTACAGAGCCTAGACTAAAGTTCCCTGGGCCTCGCTTTTCATGAGAGTGAAGAGTGGCGTTGAAATCACCCATCATCGCCCACGGGGTAGGAACCAAAGGGGAATCAGCCGCCAAAAGCGTCCATAAAATTCTTCTCTCTGCTCTGAAGCAGCTGGCATGCACAAATGTCACCTGAATTCGATGAGCCCCCCAAGACATAGAGGCAGTTATATGTTGCTCTGAATTAGAGACAACCACGGGCATTCTCAGATTGCGCTTCCAAAGAATCCACAGGTTAGATACTCTATCTGCTCTATGATTAAAGATAAAATCGCTATGAAATCCCAATTTATTAAAAAATAGATTCGGGAAATCACTCACAGAGATCATCGGCTCTGCAATACACAGAAGGTTTGGGTCCTTCTTAATTATAATGTCCCTCAAGGCACGTTTACCGAACGCCTTTCGCATCCCTCTGATATTCCAAAACAGGATCTTCATAAAATCACCTATGGAGCACAGTCTCACGGTCAGACCTTGACGCCTGCCCCGTCACTGCGATTGTCTTCCCTTTTCTACTTTCTTCCTCTGCCTGGCATATGGCATTATCCAGTTCCGCAATCTCTTGGTGTTGAATAATCATCTTGCCTCCTAAGTACTGAGATGACGCCATGCTAGAGACCACATGAACCTCCTCGCCCCAGTTTTGAGTTCTCCCACTCTTGCCACCTCTGACTTGGGTTCTTCCTCCACGAGCAGCAGTATACGACACTCTATTCTTGCAAGGACGTAATTTACGTTGTACCTTCTCACTCCCTGTATTTTCTGGCACACCTACCATGATCGGACCAGCAGCCTTATTCATATTTTCTTCCTCAGAAGCCTGCGTTTCCTTCTCAAAGGAAGAGAAATCAGATTCAGCTGGGTCTGATCCATATTCATATCCACCTTCACCAAGTGGATTATCCACCATAAACGGATCATGGGTATTTGTAGTAGGAACGTGAGATATTGGGAGGAATATCTCCAAATCACCTTGATTCCTATCCATACTACCGTCCAAAATTGTAGTGGAATCTCCCATTGGAAGATCTCCATTATTTATGGTATTTTCCTTAAACAAAAGAGGCTGAATATATCCTTCCAAAGTAGCCCTTTCCATGTCACAAGAAACATCAGGATTTGCCGCCAGTGAGAGCCGCCCATCCTCTGTCCGGCCACCACCTCCTTGGTCCAAATTCACAGCAGCATCTCCCCTTAAGCCTTCATCGGACCTCTCCTTATCTTTCTTCTCCCTGCATTGGTTGATAGAATGACCCAGTTTTTTACAAAACGAGCATCTGTCAATCTCGTCTTCATACAAGATTCTCTGTTTAAACCAGAATAAAGTGTCCGTTCTCGGTTGCTTTCTCTCCACCTGGATCTCCTCCACACGAGAACCCCCAAGTTCCACCTCTACGAGGATACGTGCATAGCTACCCATGGTAGCGTTCCTCGTCCGACGGTCTATCTCCACAGGGCGGCCAGAGGCCTTTGCCATTGATAATAAAATTCGCTCATGCCAATATTCCATAGGCAATTCAGGATAGCGAATCCAAACTAATTTAGTTTGGGTATGGTCATCATGAATACTAAATTCTGGGCGCCAACGCTGAAATCGAATGACCTGTCCCTTCACCTTAACTGGACCTCGTTTCCACATGGATGACATGTCCCCTTTGAATTCAAATCGGAGAAGAATGAAGCCTTTCCCTAAGGGAGCAAGAGTTACTCTACCTTTCAGATTCTAGGCCTCCTTGGCAGCACTTCGCACATCATTCATTGAAACATAACGAAAATTGACTCTCCCGATCAGCGCAAAGTCGAAACTTTGCAGCTTCTCCTCATATGCTTCCTGAGGGATAACTACCTTAGTGAGGGGCCCTGCATGAATCGGATCTGGGAGGTTCTCGATGTTCGGAAGGGATCTCTTCGTCACCGTAGCATGGGATTTCTCCCTCTGGACAATCCCGCCATCCCTGAATACAGGTAAAGCCTCGATGGTAGCCTCCACCTGAGACTGCTTCTCAGTCCCCTTCTCTATGTTTCTGTCAGAACCTGTTTCAGTCTCATGCTCTACGCTAGGGGCCTCCCCAGGATCCTGGAGGGAATGAAGCCTATGTACAGCCGACCAAAAATTAGTGATTTTTTTTTGTTTACCTCTATCCGGCGGCCGATCCCCATGGGATCCCAGAATTCCCTCCGCCTCAGAGCTACACTCTCCTTCGTTGTTCATCTTTTTAAAAAATCATTTTCAAATGTTTCTTAGCATGCGAGAACTCTTCATTCATGAATGCAACTTTTATAAACGACCAAAATGATACAATCTCACAGTACATTAAGGTTATCTTTGGTATCATTTATGTTTTTATTTATGACCTATTTATAAAAATAAAAAAAAAAATTATTAATGAAAATTATTTTCGATCTAAAAATATAAATTGTTTGGTACCTACTAGACATGTTATATCATAGAATGAAAAATAGGTTTGTAGGCCCATGTGCAGAGTATATATAGTTGCATCTCACAGGGGGCTTCATCTGAAAATTTATCACACAATTCAGTCTCTGATCGAAAAAACCTGGCAATCATGGCATTATTCAGAACCCGGCAATCGTGACAACATTCAGTTCAGGTACAAACCTGAAAACCTTGGCTGCGTCGTTCAGAACCCCAATCTATGGATACATATCAAGCAATGCAGTTGCCACTACAACATCTAAATCCAACCCGAGTTTGATTACACAGCCATGAAGCATTTTTCCAATTTCTTTTGAACTGTTTCACATGGAATGCCTTTATTACACTACCCAGTCCAGAACTGTTCAATCTAAATCTAGATAAATGCATTTAAATAAGATTTTCAGCACTCCATCAGTGAAACTATCTGAATATAACCAGAAATCAAGGAATTCCAAGAAACATCATCAAACTCAGAATTATCAAACAGGAACATTGCCTGATCGTGTCCACACTTTGAGTACATGTCAATGAGTAAATTGGTCAAGAAGACTTGATTACCCAAACCGCTGATGGTAAGAAACCCGTGGACGAGCTTTCCCAGTATTAGATCCCCAACTCAAGTACTTACACTCAAAGCACTAGTATAGGCAAACTTATCCAGTTCCATACGAGCCATTCTAGCTTCATTGAACACATCCACGGTTTTATGCTAGAAACCCATCTGGGAAACCGGGGATACGGGAGTTTCATGAATTAGCATACTGTCTGGGCATTCTATTGAACAATAGGTGGGGCTGGCAGGCCAAATAATTTCACCACATTTGCATTACATATGCAACAGATGTTTTCCAGGAACAGACGGGATTTGAAAGGTGTCTTAATCTATTGAGCATAATATATCAGGTGCAGCAGCATACCATGAAGAAAGAATAACAAAGACAACTGAAAACTAAAATGACAAACTCAGATATCTCCTCTTCACCATTTAGTGCAGATTAATTGCAGATTATACATAGTATTTTACTCTATGAGTGTTAAAGCAGTGGGAGATTCTCTTCCACGGTGGGTGCATGGTTTATGGTTAGCTCAAATCTCCAGTTTGAAAATGAAACTGAAACTGCTCGTGACTAATGAGAGAGAAGACAGGAGAGGGATGCTCCAACTAGTTCATTCCACAATGCCGCCAGCATACCTTTCTCAAGAGCTCAAAGAAGAACGCTCCAAGTGGTCGTCTCATCCACTCGGATTTAGCATGTGACGCAGAGGGAGAGAATGGGGGTGCAGGTAGTTGCAGAGAAAGGAGGTGGGGATGAGGTGAGGTATGGAGGGAAGGTTAGGGAGGGGGATTTATGGAACAAAGTTTTCTGGGTGGGACACAGGGGCTACGCCCAGACACAAGGGGTGCAAAGTGACCCTTATGCCCCTCCTGAGGGCATGCCCCTGTGTCTAGGCATAGCCCCTCTGTCCCACCCAAAAAACACTTGCCCAGGCTTTAGTTATAAAATTCACTATTTTACAATTTTACCCTCACTTAATTAGCAATTCTACACATGTTAATTAATGTTTACTGCACAAATGGAGATAACGGTATTTTGCCATAACACAAAAATGGTCTTTAAGCCTTTTATGGTTTTTGGGTTATTCTAATTTATTTTAAATAAAAATAAGGTCCATAAATGATACCAAACACATACGGAAATGAAAATGTGTCAGAAAAATAAAAACATAAATAATACCAAAAGACAACCTAAGGCTCTCTTTGCTATAGTTCAAATTTATGTTTTCTGACACAAACATAAATAGATGTGATTGGTATGATTTATAACCTTTATTCTCATTAAATAAATCCAATTCAAACAGAAATTCATAAGCAACTCAAGAGTTGTTTAAGATATATCATTAAATTTTTAATGTTGTTTATGCAGGTACCATCAATGAACATGTGCAGAATTGCTACTTAAGTGGAGTAAATGGTAAGGTTAACAAAAATTAGAACAAAGCCTCTCTCTCCCAAACCCCCACCCTGCCCTGCCCTATCCGCACTCTCTTTCTTAACATATATTATATTATAGGGAAAGAGAATGTTATCTAGTTGCGTGGCCCCTGTGTAGGCTCTGAGACATCAAATAGGGGGCAAGATGGTCATTTCACCGCCTATGTGTCTAATAGCAAGAGCACACAACCGGGTAGCGTTCTTTTCTCCTATTTTATATAATATATACATAGTTATTAAGGTGGCTATATATCATATTTATCAAGGTGGCTATATATCATAGTTATCAAGGCGGTGCCTAGGGGATAAGGCATTTACAGCTTGGACTGGCGCCTTGTTGGTGTCGCCTTGATTTTTTACTATCCTCCATCACCTTGGTTGCTTTGTCGCCTTCATAACTATGATATATATACTATACTATACAACAACTCAACCTTATCCCAACTAATGGGGTTGGCTACATGGATTCATGCAAAGGAAAAATAATAATAATAAAAATAAAGGAACACCGCAACAACAACAGAAACGGGGTTGGCTACATGGATCATTGCCCTCCAAACAACTCTATTTGAGGTAATACTTGAGACAAGACTTAAACTATGCATGTCTTTCCTCACTATTTCTCCTAAGGTCATTTTAGGTCTGCCCCTAGCTCTTTTAGTTCCTTCAATCTGAATAGATCACTCCTCTATACTGGTGCTGCCCAAGGCCTTCGTTGAACATGACAATGCCACCTCAAATGACTTTCTCAGAGCTTATCATTTATTAGGACAACTCCCAAATCAATTCTAATATGATCATTCCTTACTTTATCCTCCCTAATTTTTCAGTACATCCTCATATTTGCTACACTTAGTTTATCTATACGATAATTTCTTAACTGCCAACATTCCGTCCTAAACATCATGATCGATTTTACGACTGTCCTATAAAATTTTCCTTTAAGCTTTAAAGGAACACGTCGATAACACAACACTCTAGATGCATCTCTCCACTTTTTCCATCCCACTTTAATTCCATGTGAAACATCGTCCTCTATATCAACTTCTTTATTCATGGTTGACCCTAGACACAACAACAACTCAACCTTAACCCAACTAAACAGAGAAGAGAGCATTGGTTATCGCCATCACCATCTAAAACCCTAAACCTTGGTTAAGGAGGATCGTAAGGGTAGTCCGATAGTTGAGAGCATGGAGACAATGTCGGCATTTGAGAACATGCATGCCGGTAGTCAGTAACGGATGTTTCATTTCCTTTAAGCTTCTGCACCTCCCCTCAAAATACTCTCTCTGAGTCTCAGCTCGAACCATGAGATGGATTAATAGGGAAACTCACCATTAATAGGAAAAGCAACCATTAATTCTCATCTTCCATCCTCCACCTATTTTGTAGGATTCCCAATGTCAGTGAGGATCATGTGTGCCTTTTTAGTATATAATGGACTTATGTGAAGCACCCTCCACTGTCGTGTTCCTGCGAAATTAGGAAAACCCCTTTGCATCTTTTTTATCGCCATTTTGTATTGTTCGATCATGAGGAGATTTTTTAAAATCAACTTCATTTTTTATATATTGTTTGATTATATTATTTTAGGCCAAGAATCGAGATCAAGAGAGAGAAGAAGGGGAAGAGCCAAAGAGGTGTATTGTGATTGGTGACAGTAGTGAGAAGGAAAACGAGGGAGATGGGTTTGATCAGATATCGAGGAAAGAAAGGAAATATTGGCCATGGCCATCACCATCGCCATCGCCATTGAAGACGAACCTTCATCGGAGGAAAGGGGTAGACGCAAACCTTTGCCGGAGGGGAGGGGTGCACACAAACCTTCGCCGAAAGCTGGAGAATCGATAGTTGCAAGTCAGCTTTCATCCAAAGAAGAACCTAGCGTGTCTCCAAGGTGTGGAATCGAAGGAGTTGGCTTTAGAAAAAAGGGCAAGGATAAGATAGTAATGTCACGTTAAGTGAGGGTGTTTTGGGCATTTAATAAAATAGCTAATAGTTCTTCCATTATAACAGGGATAGCTAATGGCAGGGATGGATTTGGCATTTTTTAAATTTATAAGGGGTGTCTTTGTCATTTCGAAAAGTACAGGGGGTGGCGTTGATTAAAAATCAAAGTTTAAGGGGTGGCGTTGTAATTTTCTCTATTATCTATTAATTATCAAATGTGCATAATATAAAATTAGAATTTTAAATTTTAAAGACAAAAAATAAAATATATTAGCTATTCCTTTTACTCAAATAATTGAATGAGAGACAGATGAGACTTGAGAATGAGAGTATAACGACTGAAAAATGGGTTTAGATTACCTCTGGAAAGATGAAACTTTGTTGGTTTCTAATAAAAATAAGAAGAAAAGTAATATTGACCATCAAGTGGGTAATAAATATGAAACTTTTTTATATTTTTTTAAACTACCGAATTATTCGGTAATTCAATTCAGCTTGTGACATTTTAAAAAGTTCCCAAAAATCGCAATTTTTTTGAATTTTTTTATTTTATCCGGATTAAAAACGAATTATTCGTAAAATTTGGTCTAGACGAATTATTTACAAATTAAATAACTAGGGGCAAAACTATGAAGGATAAAGTAAAGATTGACCATATTAGAGCTGATTTGGAAGTTGCCCCGATTCAAGATAAGTTCTGAGAAAGTCGTTTAAGGTGGCATGACCATGATCAACAGAGGCTTTGAGATGCACCAGTAAAGAGTAGTGATCTTATTTAGAATGAAGGATCTAAAAGAGCTAAAGGTGGGCCTATATTGACTATAGGAGAAGTTTTGAGGAAAGGCATGCATAGTTTAGGACTTGTCCTAGGTATGAACTCGAATAGAGCTGATTGGAGGGCTAGGATCTATGTAGCCAACCCCTAGTATTTAATCCGCCGAATTAAAATTCAATTAAACCAAATTTTATAAATTATTAGCTCCGAATCCAAATAAAATAAAAATAAAAAATAAAAAGTAAAAAAAATGTGATTTTATGGAACTTAAAATGTCATGAATAATGTGGTCAAACCGACTTATAACCGAATAATTCGATAGTTTTAAAAATATATAAAAAAGTTGTTTCATCTTTAATAGCCGTAAAAATAGTAACTCTTATGCATTTATTACCCACTTGATAGTCAATATTACTTTTCTTCTTGTTTTTATTAGAAACCAACAAAGTTTCATCCTTCCCGAGATAATGTCACCCCATTTTTCAGTCGTTATACTCTCTCTCTCTCTCTCTCTCTCTCTCTCTCTCTCTCTCTCATATTCAATTATTTGAGTAAAAAGAAATAAGTTCAGGTAAAAAAATTGTAAAAGGAAATGAAACATAGCTATATATATTAATTTTTTATCTTTAAAATTTTAATTTTTATATCATTTATATATTATGCACATGTGATGATTAATAGATAATATGAAACAAATACTACAATATTAAAAATAGCATCCGAATTTTTTGTCCAACTTTTGTTTAAGAGAATAATTCTCGAATCCAAATCCGAATTTTATTTTTCCTGCTTTGTTTTACCGATATTTTGACAGAATCGTCAAATTAATAAACAAATTGTTTCGAATAATTCTCCTACCAAATAATTCCCAAATACGAGTTAAACAACTATGATTTCACCACACATCCATCTCAACATCTTCGTCTTTTCTACACATAGCTTATCTATATTACACTTCTTAACTGCCCAACATTCTACCCCAAATATCATAGCCAAACGTCCAACAGTAGCTGGAAGTACGACAGTCCTATAAAATTTTCCTTGATGCTTTAAAGACGTCAATCACACAACACTTCAGACACACTTCTCCACTTCCCACTTTAATTCTCTATGAAACATCATCCTCTATGTCACCTTCTTTATTTATGATTGACCTCATATATCTAAAATAATCACTTTGTGGTGTATCTTTCTCAATTTTTTCACCATTACGTTATTTGTCTTAGTTTAACTAAAGTTACACACCATATACTCCGTCCTCATTCTACTCATCTTAAAAACTATTGATTCCCAAGGTTAATCTCCATAACTCCAACTTAGCGTAAATCCATGTGTTTGCCTCATCCACCAAAACAATATTATCAGTAAAAATCACACACCACGGAACCTCATCTTGAATATTCCTAATTAAATCATCCACGACAAGTGCAAACAAGTAAGGGCTTAAGGTTGATCCTTAATGCAACCCAATTGTAATTGAAATTTTACTACCTTGACCTCCCACGATTCTCACACAAGTCACCATGCCTTCACACATATCTTTAATTATGATATTGTATAATATACTACAATATTATATAATATATACATACTGCGAATAATATAATACATAATATATACTACATTTAGGCACACCAAACATATTTTTCACCATAACTATTAGCTTTAGTAATAACCAAACAACTATTGTTTATATCCCATAACATAATTTATTATTCATAAATAGGTCATAAATATAAATATAGACGATGCCAAAGAGAGACTAAGTCATTAACTGAGTGACTCTGTTAAACAATCCAACACATGCCCATAGAGCTCGACTTGCCTTTGACTCTCCAATTATCCAAAATTACCATTTTAGTCATACAAAGAATAACTGCCAGTTTAAAAATGAGATTCAATTTCAAACATTTAATGTAAAATGTATGAAGGACATTGTGCCTTGCTCAGTTCTAATAGCCAAGAAATGTAAATTTGAGAGGGTGAGGTAGGAAAGAAAAGAGTTACATCCAAAGAAAATGTAGAAATAGATGCCTCATACTACAAGGCAAGGGCACATGACCCACACTAGCACACACCCATTTATTTCCTTGTACCATTTGGGACAGAATTCAGGCAAACATCATATACCTCTAGCTGAGCCCCAACAAAATGAATTACGAAGAAAAGTTCACTAGATTCTCCACTGGCATGAGATTAAAGAATATACCTTAAACAATTTTGATTATTCTCTTACTTTCAATTTTCCCTCCAGCCATCTTTTAACCCATTCATGATTCACTGATGCTTTAGTCAACACTTTGACAAAAAAACTCTTTTAGATAAGTAAAATATGGTTCATTATACATTTTTCCAATTAAAAATGTATGGATCTCCACATCATATAAAGTAAAAGTACTCTATGCACAGCAAAGGCAGAGACTAAGCATCTAAATTTGAGGAAGCAGCAAAAAGCACAAACAAATACACCTAAATATGAGACAGCTTAACCCATCAGCAAAAACTTTCTTAAGTACGAACTTTCATGGCTCACATCCACATACCCCTCATTCTCCTATTTATCAAAACCTTAGAGATAAAGGTCACCTTAAAGAACTACTTGTGTCCCCAGGTGGAAATAATAAAAAGAAAGGGCAGATACCAGCACTACAACATTTAAAGAGAAACCACGGAACAGCAACTAAAAATCAGGCCATCACAAATATACGTATCAGTCCACAAGAACCATAAAAGACGCTGGACAATTCCCAGCACAACATCAGTTCAACCAAAACTGAAAAATATCTATCTTAAATAGGTCACAATCTACCATAACTAGAAAATCCCTCATCTGCAAGTCTTCAGAACTCATGCCTTGCCATAAATGCTGAAAGCTTTCAGTTTTGCAGATGAGAACATTTTATGAAACTCACATTATTGGTTACTTGTTCAAGAAACTGATGGGCCTTCAGAACAACTTGTTTTCAATCATTGTGTTCATATTACATCTTTACAGATGAATGTTGCAGTTTTATTGAGTTAAATACTGGTGGGCAACCATCAGTAATCCAAAAGTGCCCTATTCAATCTACTATCTAGGATCAAGAGCACCACCTCCAATGAATTTCTGAATACATAAGAATATGAAAAGGTGGCACCCGAATGCCAATGGGATGATTATTTTGTGATTTATATATACTTTGAAAAATTAAGGTTAGATCACCACTCATGCATTTTTCTCGAGGCATTGTCTAGAATCTCATAAAATTAATCATGGGCAGAAGGCAATACCCTCCTCATAAATGTAAAACTAAATAACTTGCAATGATCATTCAAATAGAACAGTATATTATTCCGAATAATTACTTTATCGCAATAGCCGAAACCCAAATTCAAGAGTGGAGATGAGAAATAAGTACCCGCTAAGGAGAAAGAAGAGCACCCCAGCTAAAAGCACCAGAAAGAGAACATGAAAGATCATGGTGGAATCACTGGACGAAAAGGCTAAACCTAACATAGCAATAAGGCAAACTCCAAGCGTCAAAAACGTGATTTTGAGAACAGCCCATGTTTGAACATTAACACCAGAAGCTAAAGCCCCGAGCAGAACTGCTTGCCCAGATGAAATTTCTTCTTTCTGGGTCTGGGATTTTTCCATTGCAGTTAACCACCCGAGATCTGAATACTGCTACAGTGCGACCTCGTATCAGAAACGGAGAGACGGAGAGGGGGGTCGTTTGGGATGTTAGGGTTTCTATTTTGACTTTGAAGGAAGGAAAGGAATAGAGATTGGAGGAAGGATCCTCGTGAGCAGAAACCATTGGATTGAAATGTTACATCCAGATTCTGTAAGTAGAGAACTATAGCTTGTATCCCTCTCTCTCTCTCTCTCTCTCTCTCTCTCTCTGGGATGGTAGGGTACGCTAGTGAGTTTTTTTTTAGTTTGCAAGAAATGATTTTGCTGTTCAATAAAAAAGTGTAACCAATGCACGAGGTCGAGGTCGAGGTCGAGGTCGAGGTCGAGGTCGGGGCGGGGGGTGAGAACTACACAGCCTTATCTTTGAAATTTGAACACCGGATCGTAACATTTGTACCTTTGTTGGATTAAGTGTGCCCCTTAAATGACTACTACTTAAACCATGTCAAAACTCAAAAGTTGGACGAATAATACAATGATGTAGGATATTGAATTTAGAGAGAAAGACCACTAGATGTCTAGCATTTTTCATGCCCACACACAACTCCAATTTTTAGGGGGTAGGGATATATTTTCACAGCCATGTGATGGGTTATGTGTAGACGTGGGAAATGCTAGAGAGACAGTTTTCTTTTGGGAAATTATCCAGTACCACCCCTAAATTTGAAAATAACTTGGCGTAACCTCTAAAAATGAAAATAATGTCTAGTATACCTCTCACTTTTTCAAAATTATATCTAAAAAACCCATAATGTTAGGTTTAAGGCGTTAAGTGATTATGTCATTAAGCATTTTTTTGCTAAATGGCCAATCTACCCTTATGGGTATGTTAAATTACTATAATGCCCTTAGTCCGCAATTAGTAAAGCAAAGAGTGGAGTATGACAGTCCCTAAATTGACAACTGCTTCAATTCTGGATTCACTGGTGATTTTCTCTGTTCTCAGTAATGAAAGTTTCCGATGGTCAAAATGAAAGTTACCAGTGGCCGTGAGATCACTCAGCGGCATCAACTGCTTTCGAGAAGAACCGCCGGTAGTTCCCGTTGCCTGTTGCTGGAAGTTGATTCGTTCCCCTCTTTTTGGCCAAATCTGTAGAAAGGGATACTACTATTGGTTATACAAATGCCTTCCCAAATGATTCATTCATGGACGTTTCATGAGCTCTTCAAAGCTTTTTTGGATCTTTGGTTATCACTTCTCGTGCTATGTGGATTGGTCCTTAGCTTATTTGCTTCCAAATTCTTGGGTTTCTTCGGTTGGCACTTGCCTGACTTCTTGCAGATGCTACTTTTTGATTTCCCAATTCATAAGATCACTTATGTTCAAATGTCTATGAAGACCCACTTCCCATTCGATTCCATCAGGAAGAATGAACAAGGATGCCAATTGGGCGTTAGATTATTGGGATATAATGGCCGATGTGATGAACCTAAGGAGATCGAGGGAGAATCCTCTTGCAGCTCCATCACCGAAGCCAGTAGAAGATCTCATAGCTTTGCTATTAGAAACTCATAGCCTAAGAGGGAATCAGGTGGGTTTGGACTGATGGGTTCTGCTGAACTTCATGGCCGTGCTGATGTTAAGGGATAGGGAGTTGTGAATCAGAGGTGAATGTTTGGTTTACGTCGATTGCTCGTTCTACAGAGCTCTAACCATCACTCTCCCGAAAAACAATTGTTGTTATTCGAGTTGCAGGAACTTTCTTGCTAGGGGTGTCAACCGGTCGGGCCGGTCTGGTTTCGATTAGGGGTGTCCGCCCATTTAATTAATCGGGCTTAGTTATTGAGGACATGGTGCGCTTTATATTCGGTTGGTCAGCCTCGGGCTATAATCGGGCTACCTTAATTGGGCTTTAGTCGGGCCTTAACCGGACTACGGATATATTTAATGTTAAACGGGCTTTAATCGGTTTTTAAACGGGCCCTCTGTAAAATGTGCTCTTATATTCTAGCACACTCATGCAAGCCCAAAAAAATGACAATAAATCAATAAATGATACCAAATATAACCATTATTTAAAATGTGAACATGTCTTTACTTTTTAGTTTTTACTCTTTAATTTGGGGGGTAAAATAGGTATTCTACAATCATTAAAGGGTCGGGCCAAGCTGGTGCACAATAGGTCAATCTCGGTCGGGTGTTATTCGATCGGTCTCGATCGGGCGCTCAAAGGTCAAAGTAGCAAAACCGAGACCGACCATTTGTAAACGGGTCGGGCTCAAGCCCAACACGTTTAATAAATGGTCTGGGCAGGGCCGATCTATAAACGGTCGGTCCCGCTCGGTTTAGTCAGGTTAGGCCACGAATTGACACCCCTATTTCCTGCTACATGGCCTTCTGCTGCTAACGGTTTATTCTCCCAACTAAGGTCATGGCTGAGAGAGAGCATGCAATGGTTTGGAATAAAATGGGTTTTTTTTAGAGTTTAAGTATAAGGGTAAAAGGAACATTTCTCACTTTCAGTTAACGGTGTTACAAATTAGGGGTAAACATTATTTTCATTTTTAGGGGTTACGCCAAGTTATTTTCAAATTTAGGGGTGGTATGGGATAATTTCCCTTTCTTTTTTCTTTTAATTTAAGTCTAGAATTTACCATGTGATCAATTCAAACCATTTCTAATTAGAAAACCTCATTAAGTAGAGTAATCTAGAAGAACTTTTGAGTAAAAGGATTTCTACATGCTCATGGTAGGTATCTATTCCCACACACCCACTATTATTTCCTATTTAGATAACATGATTTGGCATTAATTGACCATTTGATAAAGCAAATTTACTTGAATGATCATGTGTCAAATTTGTGGTTTATCTCAATTAAATGAACCCCTTATGCGGCTTTCTTCTTATTTTTAAACGGTCTCTAATGTTCAAATCATTTCACAATAAACTGATTTTTTTTAAACAATTTAGAAACAACGATAACAAATGAAGGAAAAATCAAATGACCTGACAAATCAACTGCTGAAGATAGATCTTCATTTTTCTATTGCTAGGAGTAGATTGCCTACTGGGTCATCCTTTGTGAATTGAAGGAATATGTTGTGATGACAATGGACATATCCAATTCTAATGTTTTCTCAGTCGTTGGATCACTAATTAAGTGTCCAATTAATTGGAGATAGATCTTTTTCCATAATAAAATAGATATATGCTAAAGTATCATTAGAAAAAAAATTGCTGGTATACTAAAAGAAAAGGGAGGAGTGATGCCAAATGAAAGTTTGTTTTATTGGAGACGATAGAAAAGAAAGTGCTCATAGGGGGACTCAGGTAAACATCAGAAAAGTTTATGCGCTTTACATAAATGGGAAAATCTTCTTGTAATTTGCAACCAAAATTGGTGAAAAATAAGTTATAACTTTCAAATATTTTTTTGGGTAGAACAAAGTTCAATTATTTACTTTATACATAACCGTGCAAGACAATAGCGACGCATGAGATTGGCATAATGGACATAACTTTAAAATATTTCTCAAAAAAAAAAACCTTGTGTGAATAAGACAAGACAAAGAACATCCAAAAGAATGTGAAAACTTCTCGGTTCACCACTTTGATTACAAGAAGTTGCACCCCATGGAATTGTTTTCTCAATGTTTTTGTTCGATAGGTTCTTCTATCTTGACTGTTCATCATAAACCCAGTATAATTTATGCTTCTTGTACAACAATCCAACATTCCATGTTTCCACCGTGCTCATATCCTCTCTTATCACCTCAAGCCTGTGTAAGCTTGTATCCAATCTCTATAAGAGATACTTAGCAAGTCAAGTAGGGTCCCAAGTCCCAACCTCCTCATCTCAGTTGTCAAGTTTCAATCCATAGTTATACAAGCCTCATGATAAATGTTGGAAACCTTGTCGAAAACAAAATCAGTTTTATACTGCTAGAGAAATACAAAGAACATAACGCAATAAAAGTTGAGAATATGACATGTTAAAACCCTAAGATTTGACATGTGACCAATCTAGAAATCCCTTTATACATCCAATGGTTGGGATGGGACGTATCAGCTTCATCCTAGCAAGATAGTAAAAAACTTCAAATATAACATAAGTGAGGCAATAATGTTCAAGATTGGAAGAGCAAATTATGTCAAATGAAATGGGTTCAGTTACTATCGGGTCCCTTTAAATATCCAGGCATCCACCTACTTTCCATGGCTTTTTCTGGACTCACTGAGTCATTTATGTATAATAAAGGAATAAAACTACAGCATTCCACTCTCCACACCCCCCTACCCCCCCCCCCCCCCCCCCCCCACCCCCAAAAAAAAACTCTTTTTCTCCATCTTTGTCAATACATGCCTTCAGCCATCAGTAGTGTTTGAACATTTCATAACTGTCATTTACAATGCTTTACAAGAAGGGCAAGGATGCAAGAAAAAATCCAGTTGTCTTTATTCTGCATCAAGAGATCAACTATAGCCTCAAGGCTTAAATAGTTGCTTCAGTTGGGGCTTCCTTGCACACGCCACTCCCTCTCTTTGAGATATTGAAGCAGCAGATGCGGCTCAGATCTTAGGTCCACAGCAGTACCATATACAAATGGACTTGGTCTTTGGTAGCCATGAGAAAGTTTGTCCCTCACTTGTTCTTCACCACCTTGCACTGGAAACAATCCTGGATGCAATGGTGTAACCCCCAAGCACTTCCTGGAACTAGCAGCCAGAGGGTTTCTCCACTGATCATAGTAGCCTAAGCTAGAAATATCATGATCATGAAACTTTCCAAGGGCAGTCGGTGTATAAAAATGATTTGGCCCAATGTTGTCACTGGTGAGATCAAGATTAATGTTGCCACTGTACTGATGAAGTTGTAGAGTAGAATCCGTTCTGCCTGCAACTGGTTTATATCCATAGGTGTAGTCAGCAACACCAGGACCTATGATAGATGGATCTTGAGTTCCAGTCCAATTTGAGCGGCTATTTACTTGTGGTACACCGAGAAAGTTTGGCACTTTCGTGTTCTCTGAGTCCTTAAATTCAGCATAGTTAGACGAATCATCGTGAAACCAGGTGGCATCTTCTGGTAATACTGGCGCAGATGGCACAGGAGCTGAGTAGGGAAATGGAGAGTAACAAGTAGTTGCCGAAGCATGCCCAGGAGAAATGAGAAAATTGCCTTCATACATACATTGAGACACTGAAGTGGGAGAAGTTGCACGTATGTCTTGCTGAGTAACTCTAGTCTCACTGATGGAGAGATGTGATAAGTGTGCGGAAGAAACATCATCACTGCAACTTGAGGCACAATTACCTATATCATTTGTTCCTTTGTCTCCTGCGATGCCTAAAATTTCTCTGTTAAGGACCCATGCACTGAGGGAGGGAGGCCCAGCAGCTATGCAGGTTTCCGGAAATGTGCACTTAAATAAATCCTCTGTAAGAGTCTCCTTTTGCCTTAATGTCAAATTGCAGCTTGAGCTAGCAACATTTGGTAGGGAACTGGATGCTTCACTACCATAATGGTTTTTTGCAACTGATGATGAGCCACGACGCAAGCATTGACTAGCTGGTACAGTGTCACAGCTTGCGGCCTCAAGAATGGAGAGTGGAGCTGAATTATATCTTGTGATTGGCTTGAAGAGAATAACTTCTTCGTCTTCCACAGGAGGAATATTTCCATGCACCTCAAGGTTACTTACATCACCCTCAATAATCTGTGCTTCACTTTCATCAGGGGCACTGTGAAGAGGCATACCCTGCTTAAGCTGCTGCTGCGGCAACTCTTTTACATTGGGATCAGACCTGGGCTTCACTTCTGATTGTCTCACCTCTAGGAGTTTCTTTGGCTCTGTTGTACAAAATCTTCTTCCTTCTTTCTCATAAAAGATCCATTTCCGAGAGCCATTTGATCTATTTACAAGCTTCATAGCAGCAAGACATATACGATGAATACGATTTTGACATTCATACCCATCATCAAAACTGCATCTTTCTTGAGTTGAAAATTTTAACATTGTATGGGCTGGGCCTATGGGTGCAAAACCCTGTAACTCATGATCTTCCCACAAGGCAGTAGAAACTAGAGTCTCATTTTCACCCCCTTTATCATCAAACTTGTTCAAGAGGTCTACAAAAGCACTAAAGAAATAAATTATTGCATTTGTATATTTTTCATCAGCCTCGTACATTTCCATTATTTCTACCATGTCCGGCAACCACTCTGCAAATACTAATAAAGCTGGCAGGAGAGGACTATGACTAATACGATTAGTCATTACACATCTATCTGCAACACGACCCATGAATTTGAATGTAGAAACCAATGCCAGCTGCAACAAGACTGGCTGCTGTATATCCTCCACATGTTTTAGCATTTGTGGATTTGGGCTTTCATGTAAAGTATGGATGGTGAAGATAAGTATAGACACAAGTTGCAGTGCTCGGAAAGGACCTGTCCTAGATGCATCCATATGCTGGTAGGACTCCAATGCAGTCATTAACCTCAAGTCATTGAGTGACAACAAAATATCCAGTTCTCTTAGGGTAGAGCCAAAAGTGCTAGAAAATTCATCCACACTGTACACCAAGAAAATATGGATGGAAAATTAGAACTCAAATAGACATACACATTGAACAAGGATCAAATAGCCATCCTGAAATCAATAAAATTTGGCATTGACCAGACACTACCAATCTACACCTAAGCTGCAAGAAAAATCTCATGAAACTCAACACGCACCTCATCTTTTTCAGCACACCCACCCTGACTTGAGTTGCAGAACCAAACATGATGGTTGAAAGATTAATTCTCCCTAGTTCACAATTATACTTATATCTTCATAAATTAGTTTCGGCATATGGCTATATGCTGGTAAAAATATAATTTTTGAGGATTGCTGAAAAACCTGAATTTATTCCTCATATTGCGAGTGCCAACAAAAGCATTCATTGCTCTAAAGATCAGAGCATGACTAAATTAATAATTTCACTGAGGCATGATGCTAACAGATTCTGGTCCTCTAGTCCATGCAGGCAGGGGTAGCTGTTCAGCATCTCTATATTGATGCTTGGTAAGAGACATCCTACATTTCTGGCCAGCTACAAAACTATGTTGCTCAAAGTTCATACTCAAAATAAAAAGACTCCCATCCTGGGCTGTATCTTTGTCCTTGCATAAATAAACAAATGTAGCATTACTTACTCTCCCCCACCCAAAAAAATGCCATTCTAGGATCTACTTGCCAGTTTTGTTGTTGGTGGGAGATTGAAACTGACTGGCATAATGACAAAATAACCCAGAAATTTCTAGTAGGTCTTTTGGATGTATGTTCCCATCTTTTGTTGTACTTTTGTTGAGCCCTATATATTTTCATGTTCCAAATTTAAACCCTCAAACAGTACAATGATTTGTAGCATCTGGAACCTCTTCATGTCCCCGGGCAGTGGGAGGCCATTCCTTATTGATAGTTGTTTTGGGATTAGATAATTGAGAGCATTCTGGTCATTTATATCTCAAAGGCTAGGTGGTTCTAAAAAAAGCTGGGATAAGAATCCAGGACTAAATATCTAAACTGCATTTTTATAGTGAAAAATAGGAGCAGATATGAGGATTAGTTAAAATTGATGGACAATTAACAGAAAAGAAGTCGTCAAAAATGAAAAGGATATATAAGAAGACAACCAATTTCATTTTCCTCTTCAACCCCATAAATCCAGGACACTGGGCAGCTCTTTAAATTTTATAAGCAGAAGGAAAATGGAAAGATACAGAAGGGCACATCCCACCTAACCCCAGAACCAGGTACATGAAGCACCCAAGAAGAGATATTGAACAAAACTCCACCCAAGCACTTAGACATAACAACAGAAGGGAAAGATATAAAAGAGGCGAAAGCTGCACAGAGAGTTTGGTCACATGAAAAATGAGCTAAAAGGCAAACCATTCGAAAAAACCATTTATAAACAGCCCAGGGAACACTCCACCTTAAAAAAAGGGGTCAGAAATTAAAGATGTTAACTATAGAATCTGCTCTGCTCGGATACCATGTAAATAATAAGAAAGAGGAAAAGAAAGAAAAGAGAGAGAGAAGAGAACAACCTAAAGAAAAACAAAAAAAACAAAACCCTTAGAAAAACCAATTTTCTTTTTTAAATCATAAATAAGGGGTCAGAAATTAAAGATGTTAACTACAGAATCTGCTCTGCCCTGATACCATGTAAATAATAAGAAAGAGGAAAAGAAAGAAAAGATTGTTGGGTCCCGATTGACATTGAGAGGGGGGTGAATCAGTTTGCCAAATATTTTTTCATTTTTCAGCTGTACCCCTGATGTGGCAATCACTATTTGCACTTCAATAGCACAGTCTACTGATGCTGCCTAGAGCTGCTATCTATACTACTGATCATTCTTACTGTTGCACGGAATTTATTCACATAACCTATATTGCTGCCCAGAGCTGTCTCATAAACCTCACACGGTAATCACTGTCACATACATACACAGTCGTATGCACATCCACACTGCACCACCAAGTGGTCAGGTCTACCAGATGTACACACCCATTCTACAACCAAGCACTCCAATCCACAATACAAATACGAGCATACACATCCACAACACAAGAAATACGTGCTTCGGCCAGTTGCCTATATGCACGGAGTAATACCCACTGTCGGGCTCAGTATTTACTCAATATTAATTATGACTGCACCCACAGCCAAGGGAACAGATTCCCAGTTTCCACCAATGACATACAATGGCAAGGTCTTCACTCTAGTTTTCTCATAATGATATGAGAGGCCGCACACACGTAAAATAAGTTTAGGTAGTTGTAACTACCAAGGAACACACAACCCTTGTGTCCAGCACCCACTGAACACCAAAAAAAAAATAAAGTTGGGCTTATAACAATGCCCTATAGTGAAGCACCCATACATGCAAATTTCCCCCCAAAACAGACTACAACTATCACTTAGGCATTTTATCAAACATCATGCCTATAATGATTTATAATAATGAAAATTTGGCAAAAATGAGGTTACCTTGGCAAGGAGTAACCGTCGAAGATACAATAATATCGATCTCCACTTGATGCGGACCATAATCACGTTGTCTCGGTGCCGCCAATGCTTCAACCCCGGTTGGCACTTGGGTTTCTTGCAGCAACTCGCAAGAACCAAATTCTAGGTTCTTGTTCTTCTTCTTTCTTTTCTCCTTGTCTTTACTTTCATAGAGCAACAATGGCATTTACATTCACACACACACACTCCTCTCTCTCTCTCTCTCTCTCTCTACTTCTCCTCTTCTAGTCTTCCTTAAGCTTTAATGGGGAAATAGTATTCTCAACAAGAACCATCAAACTCCATTAATTGGATTTGAGAAAATCTCTCTTGAGAGACATTCAAGACACACACAAAGAGAGGGAAAAACTTATTCTCTATTTCCCTCTTCTTCTCTTCTCTTTCATTTTCTTTTTCTTCCTCTTGGCAACAACCAATAGAGCTTACGACCATGGTTTCCAGCAGCTTCCTAAGCCTCTAATGGGGGCTATGGATGAAGTGCAAGAGGATGGAAGTCTTTTATTCAAACCCTTAGCCTTCTATGAGCTTCAACTCATTTTTCTGACCATCTCAGTAACCCCTCTGCCTGATTTCTTTCCTCTGGTGTGTAGAGCTCGGAGAGATGAAGAATCTCCAACTTAAATCACCCAAATCCGAGTTAAAATGAGGGAGATATGACCATTTGAATTTGGAGCAATGAGATAGCCTGAAATGGAATCTTCGTACGAGTGGTGTAGGCTACACCGGTGGTGCGTGCAATAGGGGCGAAATCTGACCATAGATCTCATATAAAAGATCTTATAATCTAATCCGTCCGATTAAACCAACGAACAATAGATCCAAATCATTAGATTTGAATCTCGATGACGTCATCATGACGTAGGCGCTGTCATCGTCAGATGTGTTGTCCACCACGGATTGGCTACATCAGCGTATATTCCGGATCTATGTCGGCTTAATCCATAAAGGAAAATCATTTATAGACCATTAGATCTGGATCTATAAGATCTACTTGATCTATATCTAAGGGATTGGAATCTAAGTTTCGGTGATGATGCACATGCGACACACACTAGTCAATGCAATATGGTGTAGCGCCAGACCATCATATCTAATACATTCCACCAATGAGAGGCCTCGGATAATCATCTTCAACGCAAGCTCTTGTACGAACCGTTAGATCGGAATCTGACCGACGTGGCTCAATCTGAGTTGTGTATTAAGGATCCCTCTGATTCTCTTATATACACATAAGCCCCTGCTTCTATAAACTTTAATGCCAAAAATCCCTTATCAACTCAGACCTTTAAAACCTTGAAATTACACAAAAGCCCCTGAAATTTCAAAATTAAAATCCAGAAAATCCACCCAACACCGAGAGCATCTGTTAATTTTCTAGTTCGGATTTTCAAACCGGCTTCACGGAAATACTTATAACTTTTTCATACAATATCTGATCAAGGTGAAACAAAGTGTGTTGGAACCGTAACTAGACGTTCTACAGCTTTTCAGAAGACTTAATCATCTGACTCAGCCATGTAAAAAGACCAAAATGCCCTTATACCTTTCTAATGATGCAACTTTCTCATAGGAAATCAGAACGCGATGAAATCAGAACCGTTGGAAAGATTGGAGTTTTTTCGTATTGTTACATGGAGAACACTTCCTTCTAAAAAATTCATTTTCAATGCCGTAACTGCCCTCGACTGTCACAAATGTCGTAACTTCTTCATACGGTATCAGAATATGACGAAATCAAATGCACTGGACTAGGTAAATTACAATCTATCTTTTTCATGAAGAACTAATCTTCCAAAAATATCATTTTTAATACCGAAAATACCCCCGAGCATAAATAGGCCAATTTTTCCAGTTTTAACCCAAAAACCCGCACCACCTATTAATGATTTATTAAACCACTCCATGCATACCTACCGGCTCTATTATCTCATCGGTGACATTAGACACTACCATATCATCATTTTCATCCACGTCACCCAAACTGGCCACGTCATCACCGTCACGTGGCCGGGTTGCCAACAAGGACAACCATAAAACAACAATCTCCCCCTTTGGAGTTGTTGGCAACCACCTCATCACTAATACACTCTAAAGCTCCGATGAATAACTCTCTCCCCCTTTGACAATAAGTACAAAGGGTGGAACCAATGGACTCCCCCTAAGTCCAATATGGGGGTAGCAACATCAAGCAACTTGCTCCCGCTCTCCCAATGCTACTAGTGCTTTGGAAGAACCACCACTCCCAGCTTCTGTCTAAGGAACTCAAACTGATCTTTGGGAAGCAGTTTAGTGATGAAATCAGCCACCTACTCTGTTGTGGGAACAAACTCCATCCTTACTTCACCTTCCATCACCTTGTCTCTTAAGAAATGATACGGGATAGTAATGTGCTTTGTTCTAGAATGCATCACCGGGTTCTTAGAGATATTGATATCACTAGTATTGTCACAATATAGTGGCACTGCCTGCTCAACCTCCATACTCAAATCTTCAACATCTGCTTCATCCACAATAGTTGTGTACAATAAGATGTAGCTGCAATGTATTCTGCCTCTGCAGTTGAAAGAGAGACTGACTCTTGCTTCTTACTATGCCATGCCACCAAGCTGCTCCCCAAATAGGATGCACCACCACTGGTGCTCTTCCTGTCATCTACACATCTGGCCCAATCTGCATCTGAAAAAGCTGACAAAGTAAAGCTCTTGACTTTTGGATACCATAACCCAAACTCACTAGTCCCTTTCACATATCTGAAAATTCTCTTCACTGCTGCCACATGTGTCTCTTTTGGTCCTACTTGGAATCTGGCTACCATGCACACAGCTTGTAAGATGTCAGGCCTACTAGCTGTCAGATATAATAGGCTACCAATCATTGACCTATACGAGGTGTGGTCATGTCACACCCCATTCACACAGAACCGGACCGGTGAGTGGGTTAACACCGGTTAACCCAAACCTACCAAGATCATCTGATACAGTATCCAACCACAGCATACACACAACTAAGAAAGTGTTCATCAGTTCAACGGAAGGCTTAATTTACCTGTAAATATTCTCATTATACTTGATACCCAAATTGTAATACATAGTTAAGTACATGTGGGCCCGCAGGCATGATATTTACACAAAAGAATACAATTTACATATCAAATACACAAAAGGGATCATCAAAAATACAAAGGGTACAGCTCAGCTTGGTATCAAAGTAGAGCTTAGCTCGGCATCAAAGGTAAAGCTCAGCTCGGTATCAAAAGTTAGAGCTCAGCTCGGTATCAGAAGAAGAGCTTAGCTCGGTATCAACAGTAAGCTCAGCTCGATATCAAAGCTGCGGTCCCGCAACACAGCCCTCGCACGAGCAATCCATGTCGTGCTCTAATTCCTCGGGGACCCATCAATCCTCTTCAGGGAATTCAACTGTGGGACCCGACCCGTGCTCTTCAGGTTGATGACCTGCAAAATCATCTAAAAGAGGTGCACACGTGGGATGAACTCACTAGCTCAATAAGTGAAAAGAAGGACCACACAGCAGTCCATACAACAAATCACAACCATATGCACTATATGCTATGCAATTCATTTTTAATCACATCCACCTAAACAACATTACTAAGTCCTTGGTTTAGTGCTACTACAACCACAGTGCGTGTATACTCCAGGTACGAGCTG